>NW_013678710.1:0-1322 GCF_000517525.1 Limulus polyphemus | reverse complement strand
AATTTAGGTAACATATTAATATCTTACAGGACTGGTAAGAAACCGAACAAATTATAATTTAGGTAACATATTAATATCTTACAGGACTGGTAAGAAACCTAACAAATTATAATTTAGGTAACATATTAATATCTTACAGGATGGTAAGAAACCGAACAAATTATAATTTAGGTAACATATTAATGTCTTACAGGACTGGTAAGAAACCTAACAAATTATAATTTAGGTATGATATTAATATCTTACAGGACTAGTAGGAAACCTAACAAATTATAATTTAGGTATGATATTACTATCTTACAGGACTGGTAAGAAACCTAACAAATTATAATTTAGGTAACATATTAATGTCTTACAGGACTGGTAAGAAACCTAACAAATTATAATTTAGGTATGATATTAATATCTTACAGGACCAAAACATTCTCCATCACATTCTTCATGGCAATGTTTGCATGTTCTTTCTCCAGCATAATAAACCCTGCAAATCAAAACAAATAACAGATGTTTCAAAATAATAGTATTATGACATTAAAGAATACAAGGTAATAACCACACAGGTATGTTGAATAAATAAATTTAAATCCAACTTAAACTAAAAGATAAATTATGTTAATAATTTTAATTCATCAACTTTGTTAATGCATTTGTTCAACTAAGACAAACACCAAAACTTTAAACTTCTGTGTCTTAATAATAATAATCTTTCCATTTTTCTAATATTAAACTTACCCTGTTCTTATGGTACAGTTTTCAATACACTCATCATCCAGTCTATAACCATTGCAAGAAAGACAATCATTAGTCCTGGGCCCCCAACAACCATCCTCTGAACACTGGTCATAACACACAAGTCCTCTCATTTCTAGTACAAGTAAATAACAAAAATATTTTATTACAGATTTACTGAACTTGATCGTTTCAAATGTGTTTATTATAAACAATAAATGTTCCGTCAAAAGAATGGTCAGCACTGCTGTGTGGAGTTTTGTACATTCCAACACTGCTTTGTGGAGTTTTGTACATTCCAACACTGCTGTGTGGAGTTTTGTACATTCCAACACTGCTTTGTATAGTTTTGTACATTCCAACACTGCTTTGTGGAGTTTTGTACATTCCAACACTGCTGTGTGTAGTTTTGTACATTCCAACACTAGTGTGTGGAGTTTTGTACATTCCAACACTGCTGTGTAGAGTTTTGTACATTCCAACACTGGTGTGTGGAGTTTTGTACATTCCAACACTGCTGTGTATAGTTTTGTACATTCCAACACTGCTGTGTATAGTTTTGTACATTCCAACACTGCTGTGTATAGTTTTGT
>NW_013678709.1:7191-9104 GCF_000517525.1 Limulus polyphemus | reverse complement strand
ACGGAAAGTTAATTAACGAACGAAGACGTAACAATATGTTTAATGATGGAAAGTTAATGAGCACCTGTCACGACCTTTTTAGTTACATTCAAAATTTAATTAGACAACTTTATTACCAATGTATGTCAATAAACTTGGCATCAAACTGTAGTTCATAATTCACATTTTAATATTATGTTGCTTTCAATTTAATTTCTTAATACTAAAAGAAACCAATTAAATAAATTTTCAATCTTCACTTCTCTGTATCGCGCGATACTTCTTTGCTCTGAATTGCCCATTTTAGATTTAATTTCTACCCCTATATGACCTTCTGAGTTTGTCTCAAAATATACTTACAGTATAGATATTACTAAGCCATAACTTAAATGTATAGCCTCCAATCTTCTTGCTTTACCGAGATATAAATAAAGTGAAACCCACATGCCACGCCCTTCTCATCATATCCTGCCTTTCAAAAATGTCAATAATTCCCCTTGACACTTTTTATTGGCACATTTTTTAACTAATAAAAAGAGAAGATTCTACTTTACTGAATTATTTTTCAATAGAGCTCATCGTGACGAGAGGTTTTGAAATATCTGACCACGGTTTAATTGTTTGCCATGGTAGAGTTCACCTCAACTAGCTAACGGAGATTTTAACCCATTTGTAGCTTAGTTAGAAAGACAGATAAACTATAGTAATTTTAGGACATTATATTTTTTGAGTATGATAATATTATAGGTTCTAAACTGCGTATTTGAATCTTAAAGATTAATATTTTTAATACCAACATCATTGGAAAAAAAAGTTGGCTTATGGTACTTCGTCTATTTTATCTTTTCCGTTTTCGAGAGAAAACAGCAACTTGCAAGTAGAAAATACCTATTATACGTATGAAGTATACTTAAATTATCGGGTTGCTTCTATTGTAATGGATGAAAATACATCCTTTACGCACTAAATTATATAAATGATGTTAGTCTCCTTACAGTAACTGTACAATATACGTAATTTAGAAAAATTACACATATTACCTTCACTGTAGTTTTTTGCTGAAGACCAGAAATTATATGTTTTTGATCCACTCTTCCCATAGAATCGTTTACTTTTATCCCTGTCTTTCTTTGCTCCGAAGTTTCTGAACAGTCTTCCTAAACCACCTTTCTTTTTCTGATGATCACTATTACATTGTCCATTCTTGCTCTCTAAAATTGGACAGATCTTTGCATTTCATAATAAGTACATTGTATAAACTATATATACTGGACGAGTCCCGATTTTTACCTGTTGTTGCGAAGTGGGTGTGGAATATCGAAAATCTGCTGAAATAGGATGTTTAGGCTTATTGAGGTACAATTGTTACCTAACATGATGTCCCGATATAACGGTCATATCATGGTCAGTCAAATGCCTGAAACTATCAGTCTAAGGTATAGTGTGTCATGAAAAATTGTAGCGCACACCGATATTACCCCAGAAACGTTATTTTCCGTATTGATTTAGCACAAAATGTTTTGCTTTAATAGAGGGAGAGTTATAAAATTATGAACATTTATGCACCTGGATGACGTCAAGTGGATAAAAGAATAAAATGGTAACCTTCAATGGGTGAATGTTGAAGAATGTCATAAAACAGGCCAATTCTATTAGAATAAAAACTTTTAATATCTAAGGAGTCTAATGATGTAGTTCAACTCCAATTTTTGTAAAACATCTTTTTACAAACAATATTATTTCCCTGCTTTTACACGGGCTATCACAAGATTAATAACAGGTAAATAATTATTTTAGTCAAATACAATCTCAAGGCTTTCAATCACTTTCTTCAGTTAGAAAAAATAAGACTCTTCCATACCGGCTAGAGAATAACCATACATTCACTGAAGAGCTTATATTATTTGTTTTCTTTTTGAATTTCGCGCAAAGCT
>NW_013678709.1:0-6864 GCF_000517525.1 Limulus polyphemus | reverse complement strand
AACGCCCCACGGCTGAAAGGGCGAGCATGTTTGATGTGACGGTGATTCGAACCCGCGACCCGCAGATTGCGAGTCGAGCACCCTAACCACCTGGCCATGCCGGGCCAGCTTATACGAGTTGTATCATTACAGAATCAGTTTAGTAGTAGGAATGCAGCCATCCCTGAATAGAAATTCTGGATCTACAATCAGTATTACGTGTATTACAATCAATATTTTCTGGAAGAAATGCTCACTAACCGTCATGGATCCTTTTAGTGGCTCTTAAATTCACTTTTAAAATAACAGAATATTTTATATATACAACCATAGATGCAAAAACTGGGAAAATCGGTGGTATTTGTAATTATGCTTTTCCTAATCTACAAATTAACTGATATTTTAAACTTTTAAATTACCTATAATGATTAGACTTCTATTAATCATGCAATAAAAACTTTGAATGGGTATTTATTTATTATTAAGCAAATTTATAGGAATTTCCAGAAATAGTCCACTTTGATTAACTTTAGTTATTTTCAGAAATAATTGTTCCCGACGGAAAATTACGTATGTTTCCTGATTTCGACAGCTATTGTCCAGATATATAACCTATACAATTACATTTACTTTTCAAACCTTTCTAACTCACTCACATGCTTGCCAATAAGAGCTTATTTATATACAACTTGAACCTTACCATCAGCCAATAAAGAGCAGGGTTCATAGCAATACCACGAATTTGAACTAAGGCAGCTAAAATAGAGATAAAATTTATTAATAAATATCAATTATATGAATTATTTGATATGAACACAAAACGTAATGTTATTTTTAAACATTAGAAAATATTATGAACAAATTTCTTTCTTTTTATTATAGCTATTCAGAATTTAAGAACACAAATTTGTTTTTAGACATAAGAAAATGTTATGAACAAGTTTTTTTTTCTTTTATCATAGCTATTCAGGACTCATAAACCCAAGTATAAATAAAAATTGAAAACAAATCAGTAAAAAGACGTTGCAACAGTATAATTAAATGATGAAACATATGTGCGTGATAAAAATATTACAAATCCATACATTACTTTCTGTAAAGAACTAGTATTTTTGGATTGCCGCAATCAATACAAGAAAAGAAATAACAGAGAAGCAAGCTGGATGACAATTTCATTATTAACCACCTTTCTAAGTTGGTATGAGTGATTACGTGTTATTTCAAAAACCCATAAAAGTATATTAAACATATTAAAATTGTACGTTAATGTTAAAGTTGTATTAGTGATTATCTTTTTTTTTTTTTTCATGTTGAAAATAGGCTTAAATCCAGTTGTTTTGCTACCGAAGCTACAGATTTAGTTTCGGTTGGTACACTATGATTTTACTCTGGATCCAGAACTATCATCCCACCAATTTTTTATTTTTTATTTTTGGTGTTTATATGGATATATATCGTTAAGCTTACTGATTAAATCTACATGATGCCACCTCGGCACCCTTGGAGAAATTGAAATATCCAAGATGGCTGCTGCAACATCTAAGTGCCCATATTTTTGTTTATTTATTATCTATGGCAACGATTTTAGTGTCTACGACATGGTTTTGGAGGTCAAACAACCCATTTCTCAGTTCATCTAAATTACGCGTTCTGCACCAGCAAAAGTCAGTCAGTGACTTATCTGGCACTTCAAAGCCATCTCTTACTCAATGTTGCAGTCATCAATGATTCTTTGAAAAGGTAATCACGTTATCATGCTGACCTCAAGAGAAAAGAGAATGGTATTTTATCAAATTAATACTATGAGGACACGATGCATATATATACCACAATATACATTTGTAAAAGACATCATCTATGATTTTGCCTTGACGAATAATCTATCTCTTAGGAAGAGTGAAAAACAAATTAGCTGACCTCCAAAACATAGTCATAGACACCAAAACCATTTTGAGAGTTGACATAAGAGGAGAGAGATGTGATTATTTATAGTTTATACTTTACTACTTGGGTTTTTATAAAAGAAATTCCTCTATAATATAGATGATGTGAGAAATAGATTATTTGACCCCCAAATCCTTGTTATATACAACAAAATCATTGTTATAGCTGATATAAAAGCCAAGATATGGCTACTTAAATGTTATGGTAACCATCTTGGAAATTTCAATTTCCCCGAGGATGCCGAGGTGGTACCAATACAAACCTGTAATCAATTAATCTGAAAGATATAAGAACCACTAAAATATTGCGTGGACAATATTTTTAGGTTTTCTGGCCCGCTGTCAGACTAATCAGTTTTCTACTAGTCCAACTATATAAGTAGGTATAAAAGCAATATTTATATTTCCGGTTTTACTTTAATTCAAATTAACTGTTTTTTAAAAAGGTTTACTCCGCAGTTTTCAATAAAATGTACATCATCATGGCTATCTTTACATTAGCAAGCAGAGTAATACTTGATTATCACGTAGCCCAAAAAACTGTTAAAGATACCAGTAACGATAAAAATCACATATTTTCCAGTATTTGTTCAATAACTATGATCATTAGGTTACGAGTTAATTTTAATAACCATTGAGAGATTAATAGAAACTTTTACTTATCTTTATAAATAAAGTACTAACTTTCCCGTAGAGAGAATGAGTAACTATAACATCAATTTTATATAATAATCTACGAGTTAAACAGCTTTGACCTTTGATTTAAAGGCATGGTTTGAAAATATGAGGCAGTTGGTTTTGTTACAACACATATTTTCACTTGCATTTTTAAGTTTCGCTGCTGCTTTTAAATTAAATAAATGCAATATTGTAAGATAATACAGTCAGTATTTGTTAAAACTTTTAACAGATATCTAAATCAGTTGAGATGTGTTAATGAGAACCAACCTATTAATTTCACATTTCGTTTAGTTGTTGCTAAGCGCAAAGCTACACAATAGGCCATCTGTGCTCTGCCACCACGGGTATCGTAACCAGACTTTTAGCGATATAAGCCCTGATCAACCATGGTGGGAGGGTGGGCAAATTTCACCTAGGTCTACTAACTGTTAATTCAATCTATAGATCTAAACATTGTCAGGGAGATCGCACGCAAATATATACATTGTTGTCTTCTTCACTCAAAAGTTACATTTTAATGATAAAAAATGTAGGCATTGTAAATCAATCCACAGCATATGAAGGACCAAATTACTGCTAGTTTTCAATAAATATTATTTAAATAATGATGCTGAACGACCACTCTTATGAATTATTTGCGTATTATTCTGCAGTGGCATACAATTAATAATATAGACGGGTCTTTGACATTTTATTATATGCAACAGTTAAAATTAATATCAGTATGAACAGCGTATCCACACGCTTCCTTGTTTTATACTCGTTTCATCAATAATTTATTGAAGAAAAATACTTCGCTCTGCAGAATTACGAAAGCGTTTTCAGTAAAAAAAATCACCTGATTACGGCAGCGTTCACAAACAGATTGCATGTATCTAACGCTCAGGCGTAACTGTATCAGTTACAGCGTGGAACGAGGCGTCGTCAGAAAGACTGTATTTGTCGTCAGTGCCCGGTTTTGCTGCAGTACCGAGGTCAAGCCGCTAAGTTGGAGTCCTATGCGCCACTTTTCATGCAGTACCAGTACTAGCTTCATACCGACGTGTTACATTTAGGCCTAACCCTCGATTTTATTCGCCAATAAATACACTTATTGAATTTTGTGAGCTATATCGAAATATTGTTGTGTAATAAATCGATGAACATTTTCCACAACGTTCTGAAAGAATTATAATTACAGTTATCCTTACGTGCTTGTCTTATATATGATAATAAGGCTATCTGAATCCTTCTTCAGCGAAAGTTTGAACGTCTTTATTGCCACCGTAATACATAAATATATTGTATAATATACATTTATATATATATATATATATACACACACACACAGAAAGAGAGCCAGACAGACAGAGATATATATAGATAGATATAAATTTTTAATATATCTCACAAATGTACTTTGTACTGCATGAATTTTCGGTCTCATTCATTCACTCAGCCTGTATTTATTTTGTTTGAGTGTTATTTTGGCACTCATAAAACCACAATAAACAATAATTATTATTTTAGTACTTGAAATATTCGTTATCCTCTTTTTTGTTTCTAGAATCTAAATTAATCAACTACACTATAATATAACTTAAGCCTTATAATATAGTAAAAAAACAAAAAACAAAAAAACATTAAAATAATTAAACTGTTAGGATACGTTTTTGTTTGTTTTAATCCAGTCCTTTTAGATGCCAACATATTATAAGACAGATTGACAAAATGCATAAATTAATACATTTTACGCACAGTTTTCGTTGTTAAATTCATATATGATACTGTAATAATGGATATAGAATTGTATTTATTTCAGGAAACTGATTTCTCGTCAAGTGACAGATAGGAAACCCACAAATAACAGATTCACTCAATAAATAAGGGGAGTGTTCAGTAATAAATAACTTGATTGAGTTTCTTTAAATACAAAATGACTGGACAAATTTAAATAATCGAACAAAATATTTATTACAATAACTGTACATACAGTGTACATACCAACGACGACGAAATGACAATCCTTTCTATTAGGCCATGTTTAGCTCCATAACTTTTTCGTCCTCAGGATTTATCTCTGTAGAACTAAAACACGTTATTCTTGAAAGAAGTCTTCACTTGACGATCTCCTTGTAGAAGCTGGCTAAAGAAAGCGGGCCTGAATTCAACAGGTAAACTCGCTTTCTCTGTCCAGTCGACAGCGTCACTTCGTGACCTTTGTTGCCTCACAGTATTTTTCGGCTGTTACATGAGTTAACGTCATACTCGGCCAGCAAAGGATATTACAGTGCTAATCCTTTTAACCCAGGTATTATATCTTTCTGCAATATCCTCTCGGCACAAATGACATCACCTACTATAGCAAACAAAGAAACGAAGCAACTAGAATAATGTAATCTTAACGACTTTCTGGACCTAGTGTTGCCCCCCATTACAATATACAAATTAAATAACCAAAAATATAATAATTTCAAAATCCCTAAAACAGGAAAGAAAACATATGATATCCCTGCATATCACAAACTTTCAAAGTTTTAACTAAAGTTTGAGATTCTTATTGGTTTGCACGAAAATAATTCAAAGAGAAAAATCCTTGTTACGAGACAGAAAAATAATTAAGTTGGGTAAAAAATATGCAAATAATAGTCGAAACTCAATAACAATAACAACTATTGTGAAACATCTAAGGGCTCTAAGTAACCAATCTCCGTTTGTAGTACAAAATGAATATCATGAACGTAACTGTTTGTTTGCTGGTTGAATTTCGCGTACAGCTACTCGAAGGCTTTGTGTGCTACCTATCCATAATTTTGAAGTGATAGTTTAGAGGGAAGGCAGCTAGTCACCATAACTAACTGCCAATTCTTGGGCAACATTTTACCAAGTAATAGTGTGATTGGCTATCATATTATAACGCTCCCATAGTTGAAAGGGCTAAAACGTTAGGCGACGGGTTTCAATTCCACTAATCGCAAATTGCGAATCGAGTGTCCTAACAAACTGGATTGTACTTAGAAGAAAACCGAGAAAAAAAATGTACAACATTTAATAGCTGTTATAATTCTAACTTTGATATTTTTAAAAAGTGCAAGATAATATTTCCCACAGACCTTTATAAATACGAAGAAACTATAAATGAAAGTGTAAAAGGTTTGAGCAACATTCAAAGAGGACTTTGTACTCAAACATTTTCTACACTTGGGACCAACCTCGGCATTTTTCCCATGGTCCCATTATTTTGAAGAGTTATATTTTTACACGTTATTGTTTTATATTATAGAAAAAAAGAATGTATCAGAGTAAGTGAATACGTTAATTTTAAAGAACTACGAACCGCTTGTTCGTTTTAGCACAAAGCTATACAATGAGCTGTTTGAGCTTTGTCTATCGTATGACTCGAACCTAGAATTTTAGCAGTGTAAGTCCGCAAAACTTACCGTTGATCTATAAAACTAAACCGCTTGTCTTGTGTGAACTGTAATACATTGAAAAACAACCTCTTATACCAACATCAGGCTTCTCAAAGCCCATAATGCTCTAATTACACTCCCTAAATTTAAACTGTGCTTCTAACAACATAATGTTACGTCTCTGGTCGTTGGTTAATTTTCCGTAGAAATTATTTCCAAAAAACTTCAGTGATACAAGTCCTTTCTTAAATAAAACTAGTTTATTCTTTCTTAATACAACTTTGCAATACACTTAATTTCCACAGTCACTTTCATTTAAACATACGCTATAATTCACAACGATTCACGCACTTTACTTACGACTTTACTCGATTATCTGTCTCTAATTCTTCAATCTCCAATTATTCATGCCGTCACTTCTTTTGCCGGCTTATATATACAAAAATTGAGGGCGCATAGAGAAGACTAGAGTTGTCCCGAACAGACATGATACTTCTAGAATCAGATGACGTGTTACTAGCGTCACGTGACTTCAGCTGTCGAACAATAGCCACTTACATTAAACTTACATTAGAAAATTAACAATAACTTAATTAAATATAGAGAATTTACAAACACAAAATTAAAATTCAACAAAGTCTCTTAATTTTACGGGACGTATCCTCTTCCGTAATTGTCTCCGTCTTGTTGGTTTCTGCTTCACGTGGGGTTCATCTGCTCCATCAGGAAATGCCCTATTATCGGTAATAGTCACACCAGTGGTAGTAACTTCATCAAGGACTTCACTGTTTCCCTTCTCAAAACCGAGTAGTTTCTTTTTCAACAACGGCTTTTCCAAGTGACACGTCTTCAGTGGCTTCTCTTGTTCC
>NW_013678708.1:2893-9193 GCF_000517525.1 Limulus polyphemus | reverse complement strand
GAACATTTACAGAGGTATATTTAGTTTGTTTGTTAAGACTATTCTATAGGAACAGTTACAGAGGTATATTTAGTTTGTTTGTTAAGACTATTCTATAGGAACAGTTACAGAGGTATGTTTAGTTTCTTTGTTAAGACTATTCTATAGGAACAAATACAGAGGTATATTTAGTTTCTTTATTAAGACTATTCTATAGGAACAGTTACAGAGGTATATTTAGTTTCTTTGTTAAGACTATTCTATAGGAACAGTTACAGAGGTATATTTAGTTTATTTGTTAAGACTGTTCTATAGGAACAGTTACAGAGGTATATTTAGTTTCTTTGTTAAGACTATTCTATAGGAACAGTTACAGAAGAAACTAAATATACCTCTGTCTGTAACTGTTCCTATAGAATAGTCTTAACAAAGAAACTAAATATACCTCTGTAACTGTTCCTATAGAACAGTCTTAACAAATAAACTAAATATACCTCTGTAACTGGTATATTTAGTTTCTTTGTTAAGACTGTTCTATAGGAACAGTTACAGAGGTATATTTAGTTTCTTTATTAAGACTATTCTATAGGAACAGTTACAGAGGTATATTTAGTTTGTTTGTTAAGACTATTCTATAGGAACAATTACAGAGGTATACTTAGTTTGTTTGTTAAGACTCTTCCATAGAAACATTGAGATATATATTTAATACCTAAACTATAAGAACCTGAGTGTTAGATTATCTATTTAATACTTGTTTCTCAAGTAATGTTGTAAACAATTTAGATTTAACCAACAAATCTGCCAATTATAAATGCATTTTTATTTTAAAGTTAATAAAGCCCTGTATCTAATTGAATTGTGTGTTATGACCTGTTCTGATACTATTTTACCACTTGTAAGAAAATGGAACTTGTAATAAGTACGGGCACTCTTATTTTTGTTTTGTTTATACGTTCTTGTTTCTTACTTTATGCTTTTAGTAAAATAGAAATGCTTTAATCTGGCTTTGATGTTAGCACTAGACAACAGAGAAAGTGAAATAATTGACTGTATTGTGTAACTGAAGTAATATTTCTGATTTATTCTATTCTTAAGTAACACTTATGTAGTTCCATTTGTTAAATGTACAGATTTCTATATTAGGCAACAGATGGTGTTGATAAGAGTTTACTGTTTCAACTGACTCATCCAGGACTACCTCCAGTTCTGTTTCATGCTGATACGCCCAGCTCTGCAGAAAGGTAACTGTCTTTTAGTATTCTGTTCTACATTTGGTAATTTTCACTCCTTGGGTGTTTTAATTATTCTTGTTCGTAAAAACTGATTATGTGAACTTAATGAAACTTATTACTAAAGTTTCAGTTTGTAAAGTTGAACTGAAGATTTTCTTTTCCTTCTGAATGAAATTGAAAGTTTTTTTTTTCATGATTCTTTTTTTTTTACTTAGCAATGTTAATACCACTAATGTAGTTTAATTTGGATATTTTGTTCTTATTTAATGCAAAACTTTACACTACCTATATCACAGACTTTGAGAAATAACCAGTTTATTATGTCTTGAGGTTTATGAGGTGGGAAAGTTTGAGTTATGTTTATCCTGTATTATCTTACCTTTACTCAAGTTCCAGGTGTTTATATGTATCCTTTCAATGTATCGTTATATGTGTTCTTTTTTCTCGTAATCTTAACAGATGGATCAGGGCCATGAAAGAAGCAACTCACCTGGAGTGACGAGTAAAATTATCAAAATTTGTGGTTACAGTAGAAAGTTTGTATCAAAAATTTGTCACCTGTACATCCAACGATACTGCCAAGAGGCTTTAGTTCAAAGATTATATTTGTGTGAAGAACCAAACAACTTAAAATATAAATTAATAATATGTCTGTATAGAGTAAAAAAAGCACCACTGTATAAAGTAATATATTAATATTTTTCTGACACAGTTTCTAAAATAAACTGAAGATAAATAACAAATCTGCCTGTTATGAATTGAGCTGTTGGAAGAAAATTCTTTAAAACTCTTAAACGAAAGCTTAACTACTACTTAGCAGAGACGATAGCAGCCATGGGTTTCTGTAGTTGATTAACTGAATTTTTTTTTATATGTCGTTAAGTTATATAACTACACAACACAATGATTAGGGCTGAATATATTTACTTGAACAAAAATCTTACCATGATACTGACTATTGTCTATATATTAAAATAAAGTTTATAAATACCCTGATACTGACTATTGTCTATATATTAAAATAAAGTTTATAAATACCCTGATACTGACCATTGGTTACCTATTAAAAAATAAAGTTTATAAATACCCTGATACTGACTATTGGCTATATATTAAAATAAAGTTTATAAATACCCTGATACTGACAATTGATGTTTGTTTACAAACATCAAGTTTTCACTGTTATAATAATAATTTATTGAATAATATTAGGCAGGTGTTTGTTTACAAGCATCAAGTTTCCACTGTTATAATAATAATTTATTGAATAATATTAGGCAGGTGTTTGTTTACAAGCATCAAGTTTCCACTGTTATAATAATAATTTATTGAATAATATTAGGCCAGGTGTTTATTTACAAGCATCAAGTTTCCACTGTTATAATAATAATTTATTGAATAATATTAGGCAAGTGTTTGTTTACAAGCATCAAGTTTCCACTGTTATAATAATAATTTATTGAATAATATTAGGCAGGTGTTTGTTTACAAACATCAAGTTTCCACTGTTATAATAATTATGTGACTTAGTTAACTGAATATTTTATTTATGTGTAGTCCAACAGTTTAGTACATGAACAGCCTATTATCTTAATGTACAATACTTCTGATTCAAGTAAACTTTAAACACTGTGATATTATTTTTAGAGTATTTATGATAGTATGTTAAAAAATGCACTTTTTAAAATAAATCTTTTCAAATTGTATTTGGTTTCATGAAAGTTAGATTTGTGTATGTTGCTTAGCTCTGCACGAGAAATGTTTATGTTTAGTTGTAAAATGTTGTTAGGTTTGGCCGAAGAATGGCCATTTACCTATGTACAGAAAAAGTCTGGATTCTTGGACAGTTTGCATCTCAAGTTGCATTTCTCAGAATTCTCAGGTGGTTTCTAGTTTTGTTTTGATGCTAATGTTTTAGATTAAAAGCTGTGATGATTGGATTTTATAATATAGAAATGCTGACTGTAGCTTTTAAGTCTGTGCCTGTATAACAATCTTAGACCGAGTGTTTCTTGTAGTGTAACATGGAATGTTACGTAGTTTATAGTTACAAATAGTGTAAATGTTGTACTCAATTTTTTATCTAAAATTCACTGACATTTATTTCTGATACCTCCACTATTTTAACAGGCTTTTAGACGTTTAGTATTGTTCTTGCATGTTATGTTCATTTAAACCTGCAATCAGAATATGTATAAAAATTGTTAGTGATATACAATACCAGTTGTAACCTGGTAGTTACAGAGCATGTCTATACCAACTGAGAATTTGGGATTTATTAAAAGTGATGTTTAAAATTGTCGTGTAATCATAATTACCTCATACAAAGCTGTCCATGAATGATGGAGTACATGTACACTAAATTGTGAAATTAGTTTGTTTATCGTTGAATGTTTATTTAATATGTTTTAGAAAAACCATAAATCCAATAACAAAACTGTTGGTTCACTAAATCTTGATGACAAGCTGACCAGAGTAGCCAAATTTTTATAATGATAATGTATATCTTGCTACTAATAAAAGTTACAAAATTTTAAACTTCTTCATCAGTTTAATAGGACTGTTATTTTAGCATATATAAACTGTAGTATCAAGCTTTTATTCAGAAGTGTTTAATTGGGGAAAATTTAATACCAGTTTTTTTTCTTGAAATGATAAGAAATTGTATGTAAAAAAGCTATTATTATAAAGAGGAATTATTGGAGACAATGTTTGAAACTGTAAATAAACATGTTTCCTTGAGTGACTCTATGTTATTGTCTTATTAAAATAATAGGTTCATTTGTAACAGGACTATAACATACTATGCCCATATAAAACAGGAATTGCACAACACATGACACTGAGAATGGGCTATGCCTCAAATCTGTAACATCACCAATTAGTAAAGAGCTGTGAGGATCTAAAACTGGATGTCATACAGGTCTTTTTCTCAGAAAAGCTCATTTTCTTCAGGGTTCTAAAACAATATGTTTGTTAAAATAAAAGCCATGTTTCAAGGAGTAATGTTTGTACCAGGGTGAGGAGTTTAACATTATGTTTTCGGGAGTAATTCTTGTAACTAGGTGATGTGTTTCACATTAGGTTTAAAGGAGTAACACTTGCAACAAGTCGACATTAGGTTCTAGGAGTAATGTTTGTACCAGGGTGAGGAGTTTATTAACATTATGTTTTCGGGAGTAATTCTTGTAACTAGGTGATGTTTTTGACATTAGGTTTCAAGGAGTAACACTTGTAACAAGTCGACATTAGGTTCTAGGAAGTAAGCTGTAACTAGGTGATGTGTTTGACATTAGGTTCTAGGAAGTAAGCTGTAACTAGGTGATGTGTTTGACATAAGGTTTTTAGGAGTGAAGCTTGAAACAAGGTAACGTGTTTGACATTAGGTTTCGTGACGTTACTGAAAGTCAATCCACTATAATAACCAGTGAATGTTGCATGCCCTGTGGTCAGTTGTTAAGTGATGGCTCTGTGTAAATCTTTAGAGTCTATAATATGCCCATTTCACCTGTAAGTCAAATAAGGCAAGATTCAGATAAAATTATCAAAAGAACCAACAGAAAGATAGGAACTTATTTGAGACAAAATGCCAAAGGGGTAATCTTGTAAAATACAGTTGCATCAGATGACCAAAATATTTGTAAATGTTTGGCACAGATCAATTTATGGGATAACCACACAACACAATTATTAACTATGTATTGTCAGAAAGAAAAATTAGGTATGTCCAATTTAAACTGTACTGCAACTAAGGATATGTTCAACATAAACTGTACTGCAACTAAGGATACGTCCAACTTAAACTGTACTGCAACTAAGGATACGTCCAATTTAAACTGTACTGCAACTAAGGATACGTCCAATTTAAACTGTACTGCAACTAAGGATACGTCCAACTTAAACTGTACTGCAACTAAGGATACGTCCAACTTAAACTGTACTGCAACTAAGGATACGTCCAATTTAAACTGTACTGCAACTAAGGATACGTCCAATTTAAACTGTACTGCAACTAAGGATACGTCCAATTTAAACTGTACTGCAACTAAGGATACGTCCAATTTAAACTGCACTGCAACTAAGGATACGTCCAATTTAAACTGCACTGCAACTAAGGATACGTCCAATTTAAACTGTACTGCAACTAAGGATACGTCCAATTTAAACTGTACTGCAACTAAGGATGGATAGATGTACACCTGAAGAATGATTGGTTTAAAATGTGATGCTCGTCACTGGATTAACAGCCAAATCACACAGCACAAAGAATAACAGTTTACAGGATATTTGCACCTAAACCATTAACAAGTCATGGATACCAAAAACCACTAGAGATAATTATTTTTCTTTACTTAAGAACAGCATTTTTATCCATTTCTGGCATGATCTCTAGCAATGCCAGACATATTCATACCATTCAGATGAAATATTATGTTCCAGTGACTGTTGCAACTTAGCAGATTGATATTTACTGTGTTCATTTGGTTGTTGTGACTTACTTAATAGGTTGATATTTACTGTGTTCCATTGACTGTTGTGACTTACTTAATAGGTTGATATTTACTGTGTTCCATTGACTGTTGTGGCTTGCTTAGCAGATTGATATTTACTGTGTTCATTTGACTGTTGTGACTTACTTAACAGGTTGATATTTACTGTGTTCCATTGACTGTTGTGTCTTATTTAGCTGGTTGGTATTTGCTGTATTCAATTGACTTTTGTGGCTTACATAGCAGGATGGTATTTACTGTGTTCCATTGACTGTTGTGACTTACTTAATAGGTTGATATGTACTGTGTTCCATTGACTGTTGTGACTTACTTAACGGGTTGATACTTACCGAGTTCAATTGACTGTTGTGGCTTAATTAGCAGGTTGGTATTCACTGTGTTCAATTGACAGTTGTGGCTTACATAGCAGGATGGTATTTACTGTGTTCCATTGACTGTTGTGGGTTACTTATTGGTTGATATTAACTGTGTTCAATTGACTGTTGTGGCTTAATTAGCAGGTTGGTATTCACTGTGTTCAATTGACAGTTGTGGCTTACATAGCAGGATGGTATTTACTGTGTTCCATTGACTGT
>NW_013678708.1:0-2478 GCF_000517525.1 Limulus polyphemus | reverse complement strand
GAATTGGCTGTTGTGTCTGACTTAGCAGATTGATATTTACTGTGTTCAATTGGGTGTTGTGACTTACTTAGCAGGTTGATATCTACTGAGTTAAATTGACTGTTGTGGCTTACATAGCAGGATGGTATTTACTGTGTTCCATTGGCTGTTGTGTCTGACTTAGCAGATTGATATTAACTGTGTTCAATTGACTGTTGTGACTTACTTAGCAGGTTGATATCTACCGAGTTCAATTGACTGTTGTGGCTTACATAGCAGGATGGTATTTACTGTGTTCCACTGGTTGTTGTGACTTACTGAACTGGTTGGTATTTACTGTGTTGAATTGGCTGTTGTGTCTGACTTAGCAGATTGATATTTACTGTGTTCAATTGGGTGTTGTGACTTACTTAGCAGGTTGATATCTACCGAGTTAAATTGACTGTTGTGGCTTACTTAGCAGGTTGATATTTACTGTGTTCAGTTGATTGTTGTGGCTTACTTATTGGTTTATATTTACTTCAGTTCCTGAAGACTTTCGAAACGTCGTCCTCAACATTTGTAGGTTTCTACAATAGGCAGTTGCTGTCCATTTGAAACTTAGATTCATTATGAATACTCTGCCCAAAACAACCTATCAAAGATCAATGATTATCAGGAGTTATTCAAGTAACCTTCAAATATTAACTTGCTGATAAAGTAACCTTCAAGTGATTATGAGCAGTTATTAAAGTAACCTTCAAATAATAACTTGCTGATAAAGTATCCTTTATATGGTTATCAGCAGTTATTCATGTTATCTTCAAGTGATTATCAACAGTTATTCAAGTAACCTTCAAATAATAAACTTATTGATAAGGTAACCTTCAAGTAATTATCAGCAGTTATTATGGTAGCCTTCAAATTATAACTTGCTGATAAAGTAACCTTCAACAGTTTAACTTTTGTATGGTGATTAACATCTTTTTTAATAACCTGTTTATATGCTCATGGAATATTAGAATTATTACTATAGCACCATCAAAAGGAACAAAAACTCTGAATAACATGTGGAACTTTACAACAGCACTTAGACATATTATCCCATGCCCAGTTTTACATTACATAGGTAAACAAAACAGTCACAGTGAAACAGTACAATATTTGGAATGTCACAACATTATACACTAAACTGGTGTTTAACAATTCACTGGAAACAAAAGGAATTCAAAACGTATTTCTGTTAGAAGCTTGGATACGAGAATAGTTAGTATTATTCATGACATCATTGGGCATGGTCTGGTGGTTAGCATACCAAGTTGTGAAGCTGAAGGTTCAAGGCTGCCATCCAGTTGGCTGGAACCACTGACTAGTAATGTCTTTATGAATCATTGTCTCCAATTATGTCTCCAAAGCTAATTTTAAAACAAAACACTGGTGAAATAAATATTTCCTTAACTAAGGACTCAAATAAAGAGTACCAACAATATACAATCCTCTAAATAACCTATAACAGATCAGTGTTTAATTTAATTAACCTATAACAGATCAGTGTTTAATTTAATTTGGTCCTCTTTCAATTCTTTATCATTTTGGTTAATATTAGAATGTTTAGATTAACAACATTCCGTATCAGGACTTTCCAACCACAAAAGAAAAAAATCAAAATAACTAACAAAGAGCATTATCCAGTGTTAGAGAAAGATAACTTGCACCATCAGGTGTTTGTTTGTATTAAGCACAAAGCTACACAATGGGTTATCTGTGCTCTGCCCACCACAAGTATCGAAACCCGGTTTCTAGCGTCGTAAGTCCACAGACATACCGCTGTGCCACTGGGGGGCACACCACCAGCTGGACAGTATAATGGATATTAGCAAGGCTAATATCATACCTTTTTTTGATAGCTACTATAAATGGTACAAGAACTTATGAAAGCACTTTTCTAGAGTGAATTATAGCACGTGTATATCCACCATAGTCGCTATTATAATAATCTTGTTATAGTTTCCCGTAACCAGTCTGCTTGTGGAATATCTTTCACATTAGTGAAACACCTCTGAAAATAAAATTTCTCCAGTTGCATACGTCTGTGTAGAATCCGAATTCACAGCAAGACTGTCAGTCTGTACGCTTGCATCAGACTTATTTGATCGATTTTCATGTTGGCTCATACAGACACATGGTTTGACCTCCCGATACTGGAAACTCAATTCACTCACTTCTGCCAGAACTCTTTCTGTTGCTTGTTGAACCACAAGGTCAAGAATTTCTTCCTGAAAATTGAACAAACAAATTAACTCCTGAGACATTTCTACACACACACACTACAACATCCATGTTTGTTTAGTGGCTACTAACGATAATGACTACTTTCTTACATACAACATCCACATTTGTTTAGTGGTTACTAACGATAATGACTACTTTCTTACATACAACAACCACATTTGTTTAGTGGTTACTAACAATAATGACTACTTTCTTACATACAACATGCACATTTGTTTAGTGGTTACT
>NW_013678707.1:0-8779 GCF_000517525.1 Limulus polyphemus | reverse complement strand
AGATAGCCCATTGTGTAGCTCTAGTGCTTAATTACAAACAAACAAACAAAATTGTCAAAGCAACAAGAAGAAAAATGAACGAAATAAAACTTACTACCTGTATACCTGTATTCATATTCAATTGTTGTTGTTATCTGAAATAACAATAAAGTTAATGAACTACATTTTTGGTATATTTATTTTCGGATACCCTGTATCAAGATTATTTATTTTCGGATACCCTGTATTAAGATTATTTATTTTCGGATACCCTGTATCAAGATTATTTATTTTCGGATACCCTGTAGCAAGATTATTTATTTTCGGATGCCCTGTATTAAGATTATTTATTTTCGGATACCCTGTATTAAGATTATTCATTTTCGGATACCCTGTATCAAGATTATTTATTTTCGGATGCCCTGTATTAAGATTATTTATTTTCGGATACCCTGTATTAAGATTATTTATTTTTGGATGCCCTGTATTAAGATTATTTATTTTCGGATACCCTGTATTAAGATTATTCATTTTCGGATACCCTGTATTAAGATTATTTATTTTCGGATACCCTGTATTAAGATTATTTATTTTCGGATGCCCTGTATTAAGATTATTTATTTTCGGATACCCTGTATTAAGATTATTTATTTTCGGATACCCTGTATTAAGATATTTGTATTTCTGTATACACAACACACGTACAGTTGTTAAGGTCGTCTTTCTTTCTGGCCACTTGCTTCTTTAGATGATTTTCAACAGGGTCCTTTTTATTAGTTTTATTGTGTATCATATTGTGATGCTATGATGTGTTTTAATATTATTTATGAAAGATGTTTTTCCGCGAGATAATATAGTGCCATGTCTTCCATACTCCTCCTAATGGAACAACTAAACCCGAGAGATTCGGAAGATAGTCCGTACCTAAAAAAATCGTGTCCGTAGGGGTGGGCAGACCCCACAGAAGAGATCTGGCCTCCAAAAGCCCTTATTTGAGATATAGCCTTTTAAGTGACTCCCCAAAACTGCCTCCCAAAAAATAAAAATCCTATAAATGCTGCTGTTACCAAACAACCCAATAATCTGAAGAATGATTTCTAGAGCGATTTTCATTGTAACATAGAACTTGTGTCTAGGGAAGTGATCATAGGCATCAGCTGTGAACATAGTCCGTTAAAAAACAGGTATCATTTGTGAACATACTCCGTTAAAAAAGAGGCAGCATTTGTGAACATAGTCCGTTAAAAATGAGGCATCATTTGTGAACATATTTCGTTGAAAAAACAGGCATCATTTGTGAACATAGTCCGTTAAAAAACAGGCATCATTTGTGAACATATTTCGTTGAAAAAACAGGCATCATTTGTGAACATAGTCCGTTAAAAAACAGGCATCATTTGTGAACATAGTTCGTTAAAAATGAGGCATCATTTGTGAACATATTTCGTTGAAAAAACAGGCATTAATTGTGAACATATTTCGTTGAAAAAACAGGCATCATTTGTGAACATAGTCCATATTCGTTGAAATTCATGTATAGTCTTATTCTGCTTGAATGTCTGCTGTTACATGGGAATTACATCCAGTTTTCCTTGATCACGGCTCGTATAGATAATGCAGTCACCAGTGGACGCTGTGGTCACTTGATCCGTTTTTGGATCAAAAACAGACTAGGCTATTGGTTCGTTAATTCATTTAAATGACGAATAACGATGATTCAAGTAAAAATAAATACACTGGTGTGAATAAGAATTGTGAAACATACTTCTACAGGTTCAGCATGATCAGGTGGTTAAGGCACTTGACTCATAATCATGGGTTTGAAACCCTGTCCCTCCAAACATGCTCGCCCTTTCAGCCTTGGGGGCATTATAATGTTACGGTCAATCCCACCATTCGTTGGTAAAAAGGGTAGCTCAAGAGTTGGCGGTGAATGGTGATGACTAGCCGCCTTCCCTCTAGTCTTACACAGATAAATTAGGGACAGCTAGAGCAGATAGTCACGTGTAACTTTGCTTGAAATTCATAACAAGCCTACTTCTAGTGAGTAATAGATAAAAAAATTACAGTCCCCAACATAATCCAGTCACCCTCAAAAATCTCTTGCTCGAGCACATGATGAAATAAACAATGCCCCAACTAATACTAGGAATGTCCTATCCCAGCTGGAATGATGAGCCCTAGTATTGCACGATAGGCCTCGTCGGCATTGGAAAAATCAGATGTAGATAGGGTGGTTGAAATGTTACAATGCTCTTTTCTTTTACTGATAATTTTTTAAAAAGAACATATTGGCATACACTACATACCCTGCTACAGTGTATAAAAACTTGTATACACTGTGTTGTGAACTATTAACACCTTCATATAGACCTTAAACTTATCACAGACTGTAGATACACTATTATAGACTGCTTAACTTATCACAGACTGTAGATACTATTATATACTGTAAACAACCTGATACAGACTGTTGATATCATAGTATATACTGTAAACTAACTGTCACAGATTGTAGATACTATTATAGACTGTAAACAACCTGATACAGACTGGAGATACTATTATATACTGTAAACAACCCGATACAGACTGTTAATATCATAGTATACACTAAACAACTTATCACAGACTGTAGATACACTATTATAGACTGCTTAACTTATCACAGACTGTAGATACTATTATATACTGTAAACAACCTGATACAGACTGTTAATATCATAGTATATACCGTAAACTAACTGTCACAGATTGTAGATACTATTATAGACTGTAAACAACCTGATACAGACTGTTAATATCATAGTATACACTAAACAACCTATCACAGACTGTAGATACTATTATAGACTGATCAACTTATCACAGACTGTAGATACTATTATAGACTGTAAACAACCTGATACAGACTGTTAATATCATAGTATACACTAATCAACTTATCACAGACTGTAGATACTATTATAGACTGTAAACAACCTGATACAGACTGTTAATATCATAGTATACACTAAACAACTTATCACAGACTGTAGATACTATTATAGACTGAATAACTTATCACAGACTGTTGATATCATAGTATATACTGCAAATTAACTATCACAGACTGTTGATATCCTAGTGTACAGTGCAAATAACCCATTACTGATGGTAAATACTATAATACAAACTGTTACAGATTGTTGATACCTTAGAATAAACTCTAAACAGCCCATCACAGAATGTCTTTAGCCTACTATAGACTGTAAATCACCAATCACAAACTGTTGATACCCTAGTATAGACTGCAAACATGTTACAGGCTGTTGATATCCTAGTATAGACTGTAAACAACCTATTACACACTGTATATACCCTCTTATAGACTATAAACAACCTATTACACACTGTATATACCCTCTTATAGACTGTAAACAACCTATCAGAGACTGTAGATACTCTAGTATAGACTGTAAATAACCTATTACACACTGTATATACCCTCGTATAGACTGTAAACAACTTATCAGAGACTGTAGATATGCTAGTATAGACTGTAAACAAACTGTCACAGATTGTAGATACTCTATATAGACTTTAATCAAACTGTCACAGACTGTACATACTCTAGTATAGACTGTAAACAACCTATTACACACTGTATATACCCTCGTATAGACTGTAAACAACCTATCAGAGACTGTAGATACTCTATTAGACTTTAATCAAACTGTCACAGACTGTAGATACTCTAGTATAGACTGTAAACAAACTGTCACAGATTGTAGATACTCTAGTATAGACTGTAAACAACCTATCAGAGACTGTAGATATGCTAGTATAGACTGTAAACAAAGTGTCACAGATTGTAAATACTCTAGTATAGACTGTAAACAAACTGTCACAGATTGTAGATACTCTATATAGACTTTAATCAAACTGTCACAGATTGTAGATACTCTAGTATAGACTGTAAACAAACTGTCACAGTTTGTTCATACTCTAGTATAGACTTTAAACAAACTGTCACAGACTGTAGGTACCCTAGCATAAACTGTAAACAAACTGTCACAGATTGTACATACTCTAGTATAGACTGTAAACAAACTGTCACAGACTGTAGATACTTTATATAGACTTTAATCAAACTGTCACAGATTGTACATACTCTAGTATAGACTGTAAACAAACTGTCACAGACTGTAGATACTTTATATAGACTGTAAACAAACTGTCACAGATTGTAGATACTCTAGTATAGACTGTAAACAAACTGTCACAATTTGTTCATACTCTAGTATAGACTTTAAACAAATTGTCACAGACTGTAAATATTCTAGGTACCATAGTATAGAATGTAAACAGTCACAGATTGTAAATGTCCTAGTACAAACTGTAAACAACCCATCACAGACTGTAGGTACCCTAGTATAGACTGCAAACAAACTGTCACAGATTGTACATACTCTAGTATAGACTGTAAACAAACTGTCACAGATTGTAAATACTCTAGTATAAACTGTAAACAAACTGTCACAGACTGTAGATACCCTTGTATAGACTGTAAAGAAACAGATTCTACAAATAATATCCAAACAGCCCAACCAGCACTGTAACAACGACAAAACAACAAACTAGGATATACTTACCACACCCCCATCACAGACTGTATATGTATCCTAGTATAAACTGTCAACAAACTAGGATATACTTATCACGCCCCCATCACAGACTGTATATGTATCTTGGTATAAACTGTAAACAAACTAGGATATACTTACCACGCCCCCATCACAGACTGTATATGTATCCTAGTATAAACTGTCAGCAAACTAGGATATACTTATCATGCCCCATCACAGACTGTATATGTATGTTGGTATAAACTGTAAACAAACTAGGATATACTAACCACACCCCCATCACAGATTGTATATATATCCTAGTATAAACTGTAAACAAACTAGGATATACTTACCACGCCCCCTTCGAATGAGCGGTAGAAACGATTTTGTCACGCGAAAGGTGCCTTTAATATTTACATCCACCACCTGGGTCCAATGAGCATCTGGATACCACTCTAGCGCCCCCATGCTCAGGATTCCTGCATTATTCACCAACCCGTAAAGTCCTAGAGAACAAATTGATATTTCCATAAATTAAACAAAGTATAATTTAATTACAACAGTTAGCAAAGTCAAATTAAATAAAAAAACGTGTTGCTACGCACAACAATCATAAATATGAGACTGTGAAAAATACAATATAATACTCAATAACTTCCTATACAGGATAAAAAGCCGATGAGACTGGAAAAAATCTCGTACACCCGACAAGTTTCGACGTCTTACTGAATCACTCTCAGGAATGCAATGTTATGCAAGAATCAGACCTATATATACATTTACAAAGAGCCACTAGTACAAAGTACGTTTTTTCATGTTACAAAATGTTAAGCCATCGGCTAACCACATTTCCATCAAATCCCTCGTCCTTATTTAATATTGTAACACATTTTCTTTAATTTAATCCCAATATATTCCCGTATATTCCACCAATAATATTTTCTGGTTGTGTTAAAACATTTTTTTTTTTTTCAATTGGATCGTGTGTCAGCCAAGACTACAAATATTATATTTGTCACGATAACAAACCATAAGGACGAAACCACACTCAGGCACGACTACAAATATTAAATTTGTCACCGTAATAAACTACAAGGACGAAACCACACTAAGGCAAGACTACAAATATTAAATTTGTCACCATAACAAACCATAAGGACGAAACCACACTCAGGCACGACTACAAATATTAAGTTTGTCACCATAATAAACTATAAGGACGAAACCACACTCAGGCAAGACTACAAATATTAAATTTGTCACCATAACAAACCATAAGGACGAAACCACGCTCAGGCAAGACTACAAATATTAAATTTGTCACCATAATAAACTATAAGGACGAAACCACACTCAGGCAAGACTACATAGATTAAGTTTGTCACCATAATAAACTATAAGGACGAAACCACACTCAGACAAGACTACATAGATTAAGTTTGTCACCATAATAAACTATAAGGACGAAATCACAATCAGGCAAGACTACAAATATTATATTTGTCACCATAACAAACCATAAGGACGAAACCACACTCAGGCAAGACTACAAATATTAAGTTTGTCACCATAATAAACACTCGGGGGTGGTTTCGTCCTTATGGTTTATCATGGTGACAAACTTAATATTTGTAGTCTTGACTCAGGCAAGACTACATAGATTAAGTTTGTCACCATAATAAACTATAAAGACGAAATCACAATCAGGCAAGGCTACAAATATTATATTTGTCACCATAACAAACCATAAGGACGAAACCACACTCAGGCAAGACTACAAATATTAAATTTGTCGCCATAACAAACCATAAGGACGAAACCACACTCAGACAAGACTACATAGATTAAGTTTGTCACCATAATAAATTATAAGGACGAAACCACACTCAGGCAAGACTACAAATATTAAGTTTGTTACAAGAATACAATCACTGATCCAGAAGGATATAACAACATAAAACAATACATGTAATTATAAAGTTTTAAAACGAGTATACGAAAAATACATATTTTATATACCACTCCGTACCTTCAGCTGGTGACAAGCTTTCTTCAATTGTGGCAACAGCTTTCGCCACCTGCTGGGCATCAGTGATATCAAGTTGGATTATGCGGAGGCGAGTTGAACAAGAATCTTTTAGTTTCTGAGCTCCGTCTCCGTCAGCAAAGAGACATCCAGCATATACAGTGAAACCTAGTTTATCCAACCATCGGGCGACAATATATCCTATACCACTGTCACAACCGGTTATCAAAACAGTTTTACCGCTTGGTTGAAGTTGACCACGTGATTTACGCCACCGCCTGTAGAGGACCAAAGCAACCACTGCTGACAACGTGGTAGTTATGATAGGTGTTTCGCCCCATGAGATTCCAGTGCGAAGGGCAGCTAAATCAAACTTCCACATCTTCTGAAAAAGTATTCATAAAAGTTGACACTGAATGATGAAGTGTGTCTGAGGTTGTCATCAAAACGTAAACTGATAGTTTATGTGACGACGACTTGTTCGAGAAACTGAGAAAACTAGATAATCAAGCCCACTTTTTTTAACCAACAGAAAGCTAAGTTTAATGATCTAGTCATGATACACTAATTAAATGTTTGACTTTTTAACCCAACACAGAGTTAAGATTAATGATCTAGTGATGATAAACCAGTTGAATGTTTCACTTTTTAACCCAACACAGAGCTAAGCTTAATGATCTAGTGATGATAAACCGGTTGAATGTTTCACTTTTTAACCCAACACAGAGCTAAGCTTAATGATCTAGTGATGATAAACCGGTTGAATGTTTCACTTTTTAACCCAACACAAAGCTAAGATTAATGATCTAGTGATGATAAACCAGATGAATGTTTGACTTTTTAACCCAACACAAAGCTAAGCTTAATGATCTAGTGATGATAAACCAGTTGAATGTTTCACTTTTTAACCCAACACAGAGCTAAGCTTAATGATCTAGTGATGATAAACCGGTTGAATGTTTCACTTTTTAACCCAACACAAAACTAAGCTTAATGATCTAGTGATGATAAACTAGTTATATGTTTGACTTTTTAACCCAACACAGAGTTAAACTTAATGATCTAGTGATAATAAATCAGTTGAATGTTTCACTTTTTAACCCAACACAAACCTAAGTTTAACGCTATAGTCATGATAAACTAGTTAAATGTTTGACTTTTTAACCCAAGACAAAGGTAAGCTTAACGATTTAGTGATGCTAAATCAGATAATTGTAATCTATAATAGATAGGAATCTATTATATACTGATATATGATAGCCTGAAGAAATATACACACTACAACAGTGCCAAAACTTTGAACCAAAATAAAAATTGACTTAAAACTTTGAAATCCAGATATGTCTTCTTTAATCAGATTCGTTTTAGGTGACATTTCTTTACTTTTCAGCACAAACCTACACAATGGGCTGTCTGTGCTGTGCCCCCAACGGGTATCAAAACCCTGTTTTTGCTTTGTAATCCTTCAGATTTGTCGCTGAGCCACTGGGGGCATTTTTAAAGTAATGAAAATTTTAAGAGTTTTGTATAAGAAAAACACTTCAAATGGTAACTGACAATCATTATGTGAAGTAATACAAACTTATCTATCTAATTAATTTCTAGCCCTCCAGTTGAAGTCGTATTTTGTGTTATATTTTATATTAGGTTTCGGAGTGAAAATGTTTTCGCCGTTCCGGAAGTAACTTGGAGTAAACCTGTGAATATTTCCAAGAGTGAATTAAAAAATACAAAGTTTCTTGTTAGACTTATTTCTGTGAATCATAGAAGTACACTGAGTGGTCACAAGTAAATAGACACCTAATTTTTCGTCATTTAACTGATTTATGCTAACTAATTTGTGTTCACAGACCACTATATAAATGAACATGGTCCGCACACTAATTATCTTGTGCTACAACATGCCTAGAACTCAAGGTTCTCTCGAATTGTCAGATTTTGTTAGAGGAAGGATAATTGGTCAAGCAGATGGTGGAATAAGTTAGCGGCAAATTTCGCAGAATTTGGGAATCCCGCTTTCGACAGTCAACAGAATTATCGTGCAGTTCAGGAAACACGGCAATGAAACAACTGAGCAGCATCCGGGTCGTCCTGGTCCATCGGAGAGGACAAAAAGGGCTGTCAAGAGGAGCATCGAAATGGATCCCAGATTAACGACTGCAGA
>NW_013678706.1:0-8779 GCF_000517525.1 Limulus polyphemus | reverse complement strand
AGACAAAGGAAACGGAGTTGTTATCCTCAACAAAGATGACTATATTCGACCAGACAAAGGAAACGGAGTTGTTATCCTCAACAAAGATGACTATATTCGACCGGACAAAGAAAACGGAGTTGTTATCCTCAACAAAGATGACTATCTTCGACCGGACAAAGAAAACGGAGTTGTTATCCTCAACAAAGATGACTGTGTTAGACCAGACAAAGGAAACGGAGTTATCCTCAACAAAGATGACTATGTTCGACCGGACAAAGGAAACAGATTTGTTATCCTTAATAAAGATGACTATATTCGACCGGACAAAGGAAACAGATTTGTTATCCTCAACAATGATGACTATGTTCGACCGGACAAAGGAAACAGATTTGTTATCCTCAACAAAGATGACTATATTCGACCGGACAAAGGAAACAGAGTTATCCTCAACAAAGATGACTATGTTCGACCGGACAAAGGAAACAGATTTGTTATCCTCAACAAAGATGACTATATTAACATTCTTGACGACAACAATAAATTCAAACTTCTACTCAAAGAAACATTAACCCACATTTGCAACTTGAAGGGAAAAACTCAGAGATTTCTTAGAAACCTAAGTAAAAGAAATATTATCTCTGATTGTGTTTACAGCAACTTGTATCCCACAGCTTCCCAAACTGGAGTATTGTCTGGTCTACCGATAGTTCACAAACCAGACACTCCAGTCCGACCTATACTTTCTACCTTAGTTATAACTTAACTAAATTCCTTCTACTCATCTTATATCCTACAGCTTCCCAAACTGGAGTATTGTCTGGTCTACCGATAGTTCACAAACCAGACACTCCAATCCGACCTATACTTTCTACCTTAGTTATAACTTAACTAAATTCCTTCTACTCATCTTATATCCTACAGCTTCCCAAACTGGAGTATTGTCTGGTCTACCGATAGTTCACAAACCAGACACTCCAGTCCGACCTATACTTTCTACCTTAGTTATAACATAACTAAATTCATTCCACTCATCTTGAAACATTTTACTTTGAACGAATTTACAACACCTGACCCCCCCCCATTAAAAATCACTTGATGGTTAGTTTCGATATTACTTCTATCTTTAATAACATTCCCCTGATGGTAACCGTTAATAGTACACCGTCTAATCTCTTTATAGAAAACATTCATGTTCATGGACTTTCTAAATCTATCATTGAACTCTCGACTAGACTATCTCATCCTCGTTAACAATACCCTATACGAGACGATAGATGGCGTTGCTATGAGCTCCCCTCTGGGTCCGACGTTTTCTGGTCTACAATAGCGTGCTGTCTACACGGATACTATCATCATCACCGTTTTAATTTTCGTTTATTTGCAATAGGCGCCATTTATTATAAATAACGTTTTTAAACTAATAAAGTACAAAATACCATTACATAACATTTTTAGGGCAAATATAATTGGAATGAAATAAATTTCAACAATCAAAACTAGTACAATTATAACCTAAATTTAAGGTACTCTTTTGGAACTTATTAACTTTTTATTATTTGTTGAACAAAAACGTGGATAGATATGAATTAATTACCAAGAAATGATGTTTTTTTTAGTGAATCATTAAAACGGTGATAGTAGCACTGATTTTCCTCTGTCGTCACAAACAAAACTGGTTTGATAACTCTCCTAGCTTCAAGCCTGTTCTCCACAGAAGGTATATTGATGATATTCTCCTTATTTTTCACCACACTGATCATATCCAACACCCCTCTATACACTTCACCCATGAAATGGAGATGAATAACTCTTTATTTCATTTCTGGACGTTCTTGTTAACCATGATGCTGATGGTTTTACAACTTCCGTCTAGCGTGAAAACTTTTACTGGCTTTTTCACCCAGTTTGACAGCTTTATAACCTTATCTTTCAAACGCAATCTCATACTAAGCCTATTAAATAGGGCCTACAACCTTATCTCTTCTTATCCAGCCCTTCACACGAAAATAACTTCCTCATTCTTAACCAATGTGTTTGTCAAGCCACCAAAGATTTATGCTCCTGCTTCCTTATCACGAAACTGTTGAAAAATATATGTGACTCTTATTATCCTCAAGTTATTTTTAAGACTTAATTTTTTCTCCGCAACAAAAATCGTGTGCCGATTGTTCACGCATCGTCTACTTATACACGTGCGGAGACTGTAAGGCCTGTTATATTGGTGAATCTAAACGTCACCTTATAGTACGAGCACACATCTATAAAAACTGGAGTAAAGGTTATAAACCCTCCCAACTCCGCTATCTATGAACACACTACAGAAACAGGACATCCGATTTCTCTTTCCAATTTTAACATCCTCTCAACATGATACTGAACTTCTAATAAAAGACTTTGTACATAGAAACTCTCCTATGTACTTAAATAACACACATTCTTCATTTCGTTGAAATTAACTTTATTACGAACTATTTCATTTGCTCTAAGTATTTTTTTTTCTTCTGTTCTTTTTCTTTTTTGTATTCAAATTGTTTGCTACTGAATATTAAAGATTATATCATATTTCTGGCGTAATTTCCATTATGGTTGTTTTGTATCCCTACATTACTGAAGATGGAATTTTGAATATTCAGAAACGTCTAATAAATGCTTCATGTAATTACGTTAGTGTTTTTCTTTATTATCTAATTACATTGGTATAAAGAACAAACAGGTCACTAAAGAATTAGACATCCTTATATTGTGCTCAGACCATCCTGGACATTGGTATAAAAAACAAACAGGTCATCAGAGAATTAGACACCCCTATATTGTGCTCAGACTATCCTGGACATTGGTATAAAAAACAAATAGGTCACTAAAGATTTAGACATCCCTATATTGTGCTCAGATCATCAGACAATTTGTAACTTGTCTACTACAGCCATCAAGAATTTGTAACAACTTGTCTTCTACACCCATCAAGAATTTGTAACAACAACTTGTCTTCTACAGCCATCAAGAATTTGTAACAACTTGTCTTCTACACCCATCAAGAATTTGTAACAACTTGTCTTCTACAACCATCAAGAATTTGTAACAACTTGTCTTCTACACCCATCAAGAATTTGTAACAACTTGTCTTCTACAACCATCAAGAATTTGTAACAACTTGTCTTCTACAACCATCAAGAGTTTGTAACAACTTGTCTTCTACAGCCATCAAGAATTTGTTACTTGTCTTCCACAACCATCAAGAATTTGTAACAACTTGTCTTCTACAACCATCAAGAGTTTGTAACAACTTGTCTTCTACAGCCATCAAGAATTTGTTACTTGTCTTCCACACCCATCAATAATTTGTAACAACTTGTCTTCTACAGCCACTCAGACTTATATCAAGAGAAAGGATCACTCAGATGTATATCAAGTAAGAGAAAGGATCACTCAGACGTATATCAAGTAAGAGAAAGGATCACTCAGACGTATATCAAGTAAGAGAAAGGATCACTCAGATGTATATCAAGTAAGAGAAAGGATCACTCAGATGTATATCAAGTAAGAGAAAGGATCACTTAGACTTATATCAAGTAAGAAAAAGGATCACTTAGACTTATATCAAATAAGAAAAAGGATCACTCAGACTTATATCAAATAAGAAAAAGGATCACTCAGACTTATATCAAATAAGAAAAAGGATCACTCAGACTTATATCAAGTAAGAGAAAGGATCACTCAGACCTACACAGTAGTCAATAACTATTATTATATCAGAAACTGTCATACAGTAGTCAATAACTATTATTATATCAGAAACTGTCATACAGTAGTCAATAACATTGACTATTAATAGACAGCTATTGAAAAGCGCTCGAGTTTTGGGTCTCGTTTTGAAAATATTACTTGTTACATCAAGTTATTCACTTGATACCACCTAAACCCTTATTACTCTCACTTAGCAAGCTATATTTAAATTTAAAAAGGCCCATTATTTTAACTTATCATTTTATTAAGAAAATAAAAGCTTCTGATTGGATTAATGAAAATCAATATTACAAATGTTGTTTTGATAACTTCAATACTATTTATTATAAATTCTGCCTACAATTTTCTGCTCAGGGTTTCCACTCATAAAGATATATTAACTTGAGCTTTTTTAATAAGTTATATGAAGACTGTTGTGTTAATATCATCACAGTAGAAAATGTTTTAGTTTTTTAACATAGTGTGCAGAGCAGCTGTGCTGAAGTAGTAGTCGAGAAGGTGGAGATATCTATATAAAGTAGTAGTCGATATAGATATCTCCACCTTCTAAAGTAGTAGTCGATATAGATATCTCCACCTTCTAAAGTAGTAGTCGATATAGATATCTCCACCTTCTAAAGTAGTAGTCGATATAGATATCTCCACCTTCTGAAGTAGTAGTCGATATAAATATCTCCACCTTCTAAAGTAGTAGTCGATATAAATATCCCCACCTTCTAAAGTAGTAGTCGATATAAATATCTCCACCTTCTAAAGTAGTAGTCGATATAGATATCTCCACCTTCTAAGGTAGTAGTCGATATAGATATCTCCACCTTCTAAGGTAGTAGTCGATATAGATATCTCCACCTTCTAAGGTAGTAGTCGATATAAATATCTTCACCCTCTAAAAGAATGATCAGAGCTTTCTCTTCCATCTGTAACATTAGAAACCTGAAATAAATATAATGTACTGTACATTATAACATTACAAACCTGAAACATCTAACCTATATAAAAGCCAGTGTGTCCAATCACGTAATGCTTGATTTCTCCAAATAGGAGGAGTCATAAAAAAACAGATAGAATAGTTCGATCACTGTCTGTCCATTACGATTTTATAATGGGGGTGCAAGGGTACTGTGAAATCTTATAAGTAGGGATGCACGGGTACCCAGCCAGATATTCGGCCCCGGCCGGGTATTTGGCTACCCTGTAACACTCGGCTCCGTCCGAGTGTCGAAGTTAGGCATCTAAGTTACAGTCAATAATTGGTTTAGTTAAAAAAAATGTGTTCTGAGCAACAAAGACTGACCACCCACTGAAAGTCGGGGGTTTAAAAAACAATAGGGGGGTTAGGATTTGAGAAGTTGGGGCTAGGCACTGAAAGTTGAAAGTAAAAGTTGAATGTTCTGTTGGTGATTATTTGGTTAAATGTAATAAACGTCAATTTTGTTTTTGTTTCTAATTCTTGTGTGTGTTTTTTGGGGGGTGGGGTGGCAAGAGGAGAGTTTGGTCCTAGTTGACACCCGGCTAAAGCTTAGTGATCAAGTATCCGGACCAGGTATTTGGCCAAATTTTACTATCAGTGCATCCCTACTTATAAGTGTAGTGAGTGTTGGTATAATAAGCCTAAAGTAAATATGTAGTGTGGGATCACCTAGCCTAACGCCAAGTTTATCATGAAAGTAAAAATATCGATTCAATTTTAAATTTAATTCCTTTCTCAATTAAGCTGTTTTCTGTTTTTAATAACAAACAAATCTCTTCAATCATTGGAGACTATAAATTAAGAAATCAACAAATATTTTTCCAGTTTTGTTGTTTATACACGTTTCATTTTATACTTTTAGTACATAGACTAACAACAGTATAAGGTTATACTTTTGTTGCTAAGTGACATGACATGTTGGAAAGTAGTGTTACCAAAACACACTGGCTTTTCTATATATTAGAAGTTGTTATTCTAACTGATTTTTACCAATAATTATTCTATGAATACACCAGGAATTTACCAACATTTGACTGCTTCTTCTGCCACTTTGTTGGTCAAACTTGATTTAGCAAAATGTATTTATTTCAGTTAGCTATGAAATGTGAGGTTAGGGTATACTATGGGGTAGGGGTGGTAATACTTGTCCTGTCATTTTTGGACGGGCTATACGCTAATAAGTATATAATATACTATACACCATAACATCATCACAAAGCCTGCAACATTATCATTATACACTGTACATTACAACAACACAAAACCTGCAACATTATCATTATACACTGTACGTTACAAGAACACAAAACCTGCAACATTATCATTATACACTGCACGTTACAACACAAATCCTGCAACATTATCATTATACACTGTACATTACAACACAAAACCTGCAACATTATCATTATACACTGTACATTACAACAACACAAATCCTGCAACATTATAAAATGACTGAAATGACATGAGCAATATATTTAGAAGTAGACAATCCCAAATCCAGCAACCCAAAAACTGGAATGTTCCAGAAACTGGCTGTTCTGGTGAACACTCCATTAGCTTGGAGAAACACCTTATACCCGGACTTTTTCTAGTTATTGATGCACACTCCTGCCCTGAAATTACTGAAAGCTGCAATACAATTACTGTGTAAATAAGTAAGTAAAAAATTATTTTAGGCTCAATTTTGAATTAATTACTTTGTTTGGGAGGCGCGGTGAGTCAATGAAGTAGATGAGGTTTCAGTTCAGACCTATCCTTTGGTTGTGCAGCCCTCTCTCTGTGTGTTAACTTGAACTTTTACCCCTTTGTTCATCATGAAAATGTCAAAAAAGGCAAGTAAATAACAAATTTTATGTATGTGTTTCATACATTTTAATATGATTATTACAAGCCTAGACGAACAACCCAAAACTGGAAAATTCTTAAATCCGGTATCTGTATCACCTGTACACAGAATCAATATCAAATGTAGTATCACTTACCTTGAACCTAACTTAAACTACAGATCATACGTTTCTTTTCTAACAAAGCTTTTTAAGGGTTATCTGTCTTTAACTTTGAACTCTTACACAATAGGAACAACAGCTAGTCAACAGTACCAGTCAACAACTCTTGTTTAAGGGTTATCTGTCTCTAACTTTGAACTGTTACACAATAGGAACAACAGCTAGTCAACAGTACCAGTCAACAACTCTTGTTTAAGGGTTATCTGTCTCTAACTTTGAACTCTTACACAATAGGAACAACAGCTAGTCAACAGTACCCACCAACAACTCTTGTTTAAGGGTTATCTGTCTCTAACTTTGAACGGTTACACAATAGGAACAACAGCTAGTCAACAGCACCCACCAACAACTCTTGTATAAGGGTTATCTGTCTCGAACTTTGAACTCTTACACTATATGAACAACAGCTAGTCAACAGTACCCACCAATAACTCTTGTTTAAGGGTTATCTGTCTTTAACTTTCAATTGTTACACTACAGGAACAACAGCTAGTCAACAGTACCAATCAACAACTCTTGTTGTTCTTGTTTTCTTGGTACAAAGCTACACAACAGGTTATCTGAACTGTGCCTACTATAGGGAATCAAACCCCATATTTGATTGTTTAAAGTCCATAAGCTTACTGCTGGCCCATTGTTGGACTTAATCTGAAGAAACAATGGGATTTTACCATCACCCACATAGCAAACCCATGGGCCCCACTATAACAGCTTAGGAACAATGGACATACAGAAAATAAACCCTAAAAGACTGTATATACTACACTCAACATAAGCCTAGAAGAAATACTGGAACAAATATTTGTGAAAGAGTACTAAACATTTACAGTATAAAACTGGTGACTGAACATAAACAGAGAAAATGATGTACATACAAAACCATAATCCTGAAAACTGTGTGTTAACAAGAAGTGAAGAAAAGCATCAAGATCACGAAAGAGAAAAATTGTGTGATTCACAAATAATGCAATCTTTGATTAAGGAGAACTAATTATAAACGGGCCAGTTGTTATTTGCCGTTTTAACAACTCTTCCTTCAAAGCTAACTTAGTGTATAGCCTATCTTATTTTAATCTAACCGTTGATCGAGTCCAATCCTTCACAGCTTCATGGAAGTTTTAATCATTTCACTGTCGGCAGCTTTACTGAAGAGAGACTAACATTTCATGAACTTTTCTACAGTATATTAGTTATAACCAGTTGTTATCAATCAGACTCTAGGACATCTTAACATATAAAATTCAGTTCAAGTATTTTTACTTTGCTTATTTTCAGAAGCCTAAAAGTTTAAAACTTTTGAAGAAAAAGTATCACAGTAATTTATCTGAGTGACTCCAGGTGGTGCACCATGAAAGGTCCAGTGTAATATGTTATTAATCTGAGGTAACTACATATTGACAATTTTTACTTTTTGAAAACACTGAAACTAAATCACTCTAATTCAGTTTGTTTCTTAATAACATTTTAAAATTTAACCAGCTAGACAGAATCATTGGTTTAGCTGAACTAAAATATAATACACACACACACACACACACACATGCACAGGTCTGCTAGAGGACATCTCAAAGCAAGCTTTCCTAACTGACATAAATTTGTGATGTCATATTTCATATCTTACTGTTAGTATAAAACTGTGTATGTGTTCCTCACAGAAATTATATGTTGTTTATGTTTTTGAACTTAGAATACATGGAATAAAAAAGTACAGAATTTAAAGTTCTTAAAACAGTTGGAAATAAAAATCGTGCTTCTTTTCTAGACATTCCCCTAAAATGTGTATTATTGTAACACACATAAAATTACAATTTCTAAGGAGTGCTCTCAACGTATTTAACTTTTAAACATACAGTAAGTTTAATAATAAACAAAATGTATAATGTGCTTACTTGTAGCTTCCACAAATTCTGTTTCTCCTAATTCACCATCAAATCCCTCGACATACAGTAAGTTTAATAATAAACAAAATGTATAATGTGCTTACTTGTAGCTTCCACAAATTCTGTTTCTCCTAATTCACCATCAAATCCCTCGACATACAGTAAGTTTAATAATAAACAAAATGTATAAT
>NW_013678705.1:8367-10927 GCF_000517525.1 Limulus polyphemus | reverse complement strand
AGGTTGTTAATGCCCTGATTAAAGAAATCACTTGGCTTTGAAGGAAAAAACATGTTGAATGTCCTCTTTAATAACTTCCACATTTGCATACATTACCCATTAAGATGGTGTTGCAGAGAACGAAAAGATTGTAATCTGATGGTGCCATATCTGGAAAATATGGTGGGTGGAGGAGAACTTCATAATCTCCATAATCTTGTGTTGCGTGAAACGTGCCACATGTGGATGCGCATTGTCGTGGGGAAGAAGAACACCTTTACGATTGATGAGTGAAGGGCATTTCTGATGAAGGGCTTGATTTAAATGTTCCAGTTGCTGACTATTGATCTCTGAATTGACAGTTTGCTGTGGATTGAGGAGTTTGAAATGAATTACTCTTTTGATGTCCCACGAAATGCAAAGAATCACTTTCTGCAGATGGAGTCCATTAATTTTTGACGACCTAATACAAATCTATATATACCATACTACATAATATACAATATATATTATACTACATACACCATACTATGCTATATATACTATAGTCATGTACCAGCTTTGATCATTGTTCTTAATAATTAGACTGAAATAAAACATAAGACTTCCTATTGTTAATTGTTATAAACAGTATTATCGAGACTGATTCTTGGCATTTTACTTTAGAAAAAAAAAGAACTATGCTGATGTTAATAGTTTTATCACAGATGTTGTCTGCATCTTTATGAAAACCAATTATGATGAAAACACTTCTAGAATTAGATACCAAACTTATTATATTAGTATTAACTAATATTCTTTATAAAATGACAAAATAATTTATATTCAATATTTCATTTACTATTCACAGTGTGATCTGTATGGTAGAGAACAGTGAAGTCATATGTGTATAATAGAGAACAGTGAAGTCATATCTATTTGGACAAAGTGTTGATCTATTAGAATTACAGTTTCTTTTTGTAAAGATATTTTTCAGGTTGAGTTTCAGATTTTGGAAAGGGTAAAATATATATACTGTTTGTAGACGGCAAGCGTGCATAATATTTAGAATCACTAGAACATAAACAATACCAACAGTGCTTCACCATTAAGTATGTTTTTAAAAACATTAAATATCAAAACCTTAAAGAAACATTGAGTATCCTTGCAAACAAATAGTCTCATGTCTGAGGCCACTGTGGCATGTATAGTAGCTAATTAACTTAACCATAGAAACATGGAGCTGTTCTCTTTGTATCCAGCACTATGTTCATTCTTGTAGATAATTCAATAAACTTGTGACTAGAAACATCTCATCACTTGTCTGGTTCCAGATAGCTGATCTTCTGAAAGACATCATTACAACTACTCAATCATTTTACTCTAATAACAAATCTATACAAGTTTATAATTTACAAATTACCTCAGTCTTCACTTGTACTTCATTATAATTCTCTTCCCACTCTTCTTTCATGACACCAAGCTCACAAATTATCTGTGAAGTTTTTTCTTCTGAGGAAACTGCTTCTCCTGTGGATAAAGATATAACTGAATATACTTTTTGTATCACTATCATAATAAACTTCTACACAATGAAATGGCAGATCAACAATATATATATATATTCAACTCAGTTTTTAAATACAGAGTTGAATAACTGCTAGAAACAGAATCGTAAATTTCCCAAAACTCACCGTAACTACTGTTTGCTTAACCCCGCTAGCTTTTCTCTGCCAGGCTTATATACTAACAAAGAGGCATCTCCAACATTCACAGAGTTCCCCGATTATTCAAGAAATTCACCACGCATGCTCACAGTGTCACATGACTTCTGCTGTCATAATAATAGTAAAGAAACAGGAATTAAACTTCAGCCTATATCAGGGTTAAATTCATAAGTTATAATTTTCCTATACTAAAAATATATTTTCGATACATACTTCCCTCTTCTCACAAGAATAGTTATTCTCTTCCAGTGACGCCCTCTATATGAAATATTTCTTTACGCATACCATAAGTCTTCTGCTCCCCCTATTAGAATCGAATGATTCCAACATGTCTTTCATGTAAATCATCATGCATCACTTCTCCACCAATAGGAGCATGACATATGTGATGCATGTGACTCCCTCTATATGCCTCTACCAAACTATCATTTCGATGTTTGGCAGAAGACGTAAGCACCAGAGGAAAGTGAGGAGGAGAGATGGGAAATGTGAGAAAAGGGAAGTAACTGTCGGAAATACATTTTCTGTATAGGAAAATTATAACTTCCGATACGGTACTTCCCTCTGCTCATAAGATTAGCTAAAATCCCACACCGAGTAGGAAACAGGACCAGTGGGAGGGAATGACAGAGGAACCCCCCCAAAAGTGACTAAAGGATATCTCTGAATATGAGAGAGTCAGATCTGAATATCTGGTAAAGGGAAGGGAACCGCACCACTTCTGAACCAGGTACACTCATCACCCATCCATGAAATGTGTACTAGATAAGGGCAGAAAAAAGAAGAGCACATTCAAGTGGGAGAGAACTGTGGCAAAAAGTGATCCTCATCATGTAAACATATATGTAACTCAATCCCACAAAGGGTAAAAGTAG
>NW_013678705.1:6426-7489 GCF_000517525.1 Limulus polyphemus | reverse complement strand
AACAATGAATGTGCCCCTAGATGTAGAGTGGCTAAGGTGCAACAGACCATACTCGGTAAGTCAACTACATCCAAAACCCATGCTGCTGACAACCATCATCCACGTAGGAGTAGGATGAAGATTATACTGTCTTCACCTCAAGAGACCGTGAGAATCTAGAACCAATCTGACTCTTGAGCACGACACGTGTTAGCGATTTTTGGACCCGACATCCGGTATCAAAAGGATGTTTATATAATATAAATCATCTCTCCCAACAGCAAAACTGACCAGAACCATCCAAAAGGCAATAAAATCCTCGTAATAAGATACTTCAAAGGATAGCAAAAAAGACAGAACTGGTACAATCCCCCTTGCCTCGACTGTGACCCAGATTGAGTATAATTGAGGGAGGAATACAGATAACCATAACCATGTATGAGGACTTATGTTGATTGGCTCCCAATCGAAGGGGTGAACTACAATTTGATGTCTCACTCCTTTGTGAGTGTATGTTGAACATTGGAGGATAGCATGTAATCTACACCTGCAGAACACCACCGCCTACTCTGCACTGAATGGTTATAGCCATCTTTGTATGGAACCCATTCAGGAGGGTGCCTCCACGGTCGATCTCCCCAATGACTTGGAACTTGAAAGTGGTAAGGACTCCCATACTCCACTAGAAGAAAGGGGAGCAGGCGGTGGAGAGTCCAGAGAAATGCCATCACCTGAGACAGTGCAATGGGTAACCACGTAAACCTATTTTGAAAAGCAGACTATACTGATTTATCCCCTTCTGCTTTACCCATGCGATGGGTAGTACAGTCTGGAACAGGCAAGTTTATGAAGCAATTAAATCACAAGGTTATTCATCTACAAGCAACCTTGTGGAATACCACATCTCAACAGTGAGCATTGCAAAACATGGAAGATAAAGTGCAAGTCAACATGGTTGTACAGTGCAGATTTCAAGTTGAAGAATACCTGGTCAGGCACGACTCAACACAGAGTGGGATCCATACAATAAGTAAATGAAGCTAGGGCCCATGAAATGACAAGTATGAATATAAACTTATCTAGT
>NW_013678705.1:2248-6179 GCF_000517525.1 Limulus polyphemus | reverse complement strand
GAGGATGGCAAGATGCAAGGGAAAAGGTGAATTAGCCAACTGATTCCAAAGTCAAACCCATTTGGTTAGAGTTGAACGAGAAAGATCCCATAAAGAGGAAGACTCCCAAGGGATATACAGTTGGGAGAGAGTACCACAGAAGAAAGCCATGCAGGTACTTTAACAATGAAGAGTAAGAACCGGACGTGGAAATCTACCTGGATTGGGGTGAGGGTAGAGATGAGAATTGGAAGGAAGGGAAATAGGTGAAAGGAGGAGTTACCTCCCTAGCTGCTGAGGTCTATGGGAGGAAGGAACGATCCGGACAAAGGAGAAGATAGGTAGGTTGGTAAAGCGTATGTGAAACGTCAATGGCAAATAAATCAGACCTTCAACATCTACTGGCTAAAAGGGAAGGAAATATGCTTTATGGTAAAACACAGAACACGAGTAAAATAGTTCAAACAGAGGGAATGGAGGACCACATTAATATCCCAGTCTGAAAGTAGGTCATCTGGGTGGATGGTGAATCTGGAAGGAAGGTATGAACATGGTAAGGACAGGGGGTGCAAAAACTCGATGGTATTTGGGAAGAAGGAATCATCTCACATACCTGAGAAATGAAATCCAGAAAGACCATATTAGGACTAACTGATTCCTCTGGTGGGGCATTGGAAGGCACAGCAAATCAGGAGGTGGAAATAGGCAATCCAAGTCTTTGTCCTTCTGTACAGGTTCAGCTTGTTCAGGAAGAAGTAGGGTGAGATTCAGATATAGCGGTTGACCCATGTAACTTTCAATCTCCCAGGGAATAAACGTGAATAATCCCCTCCCCAGGTCTCCCACATCTGCGGCCTGAGACATAGTGCTAAACGCAGGTGTGACCCCTGAAGTGGTAACATGAACTTCAGAATTCATAATGAGAAAGAGTCAATTAAGAATCTAAAGTATAAATTTTAATGTGACTGTAATAAACTGGTATTAAAGTGAAGTTAAAAAGCAGTCTGAATAGAAACTATAAGTGAAAATAAATGAAGAACACATTGTGAGTATACTAAAGATGCACATGAATAAACAAAAGTAACATGTCTACACACAAGCACTGCCAAATGAGAAGTGATAGTTCGGAAGAGACGTATAGAGTGAATTACACGCATTATGTATGTTACGCTTCTATTGGTGGAGAAGTGATGCATGATGATTTACATGAAAGACATGTTGGAATCATTTGATTCCAATAGGAGGAAGCAAAAAGCTTATTGAATGCATAAAGAAAAAATTTTTTTTAGCAGAGAGAAGTACCATATCGGAATACAATATACTTGTAATGCAGTTTTTACTGTATGTAACAATTTTTACTGCCATCTTGCCATTCTCATACTGATTCAAACTTGAACAAAACTTTCACTCTCAAAAATTACAACTATTTTACACTAAAGAATTATTTCAGGCTATGTATTTACCAACACATTTGTCCAACATGTCTTCAAACATTGAATTCCAATGGGAGTTAACTTCAGCCGAAAAGTTCCAGATCTATATTTATTCAGATAGCAATTTTCATACACTTAGAAACCTTAGTGTTAAAGACTACATATAATACAGCTTTGCACATCTGCCATGGTTGTATAGATAGAGATGACATTCTTATACCTAATTATCAAGGTTTTCTGGACACAGCCAAATTTATTAACCACAACTCATTCTATAAACAAAGCATAATACCAGCATCATTCAAGAGCAAGTTTACAATAAAATATACACTTTTAGCTTATAAGTAATAAACTATATTTCCAAATATCAATATTCTAACTAAGTTATGTTACAATGTTTACTACTTACAGCTAGTTAGCTGCAACATATTTTATTCAACATTAGGAAACTCTGTAGATTAAGATAAAAAATTCACCTTTATTTTTTACAAACGAGGTTTCTCATTGTGCACTTTAAATACAAAATTCATTCAATTCTTTGGTAAATTCTGCAATTTTCTTAATACTGATCTGATTATGTATTATGACATTTTAAAAAATATCACAAAATTTTAAAACTTTCACTTGTACACTTTAATTCCTTTGGAAAGTTAACATTTTACTACACTGAAAATGTAATTCTAATAGATACTTACCTCTACTCATATAATAGCTCTTCTCAACAACTACTGCCCTCTACATACCTAAATTTTCGCTCACTACTAGCATCGTGCTCCCACCTATATTTATGTGTTTGCACATTATAGCTGCATTGTAGCTTGCAAATGAGCATGCGACAACCCTCCACCAATAGGAGTGCAACACAGCCTCCTAGCACAGCTGACTCCCTCTATACAGTAGAACCCAATCTTCACTTCAAGATTAGGCCAGACAGAAGTACCAGAAGTGGAGAGGATGGGAGGGAAGTGTGAGAAGAGGTATCTATCAGAAATACATTTTCAGTGTAGGAAGATGTTAACTTATGATACCATAACTTATTTCTGCTCACATAATAGCTAGAATCCCACATTGAAATGGTGGAGAGACTGGTACAAACACCCTTTGAAAAGCATTTGTGACATCGTGATGTAGAAGAACACACCCATGGGAGACTGCACCACATCTGTACCAGGTATACTCCTCGCCCATCATGAAGATAGGTGTCACTAAATGGGTGGAAAATGGAGCATATCCAAAAGAAACTTGGACAGAACTTATGATGTAGAATGGCTAGGGCACAGCATATCATAATCGGTGGGTCAACGTCAGTCCAAAACAAGGTGGCACTGGGAATCAATCGTCCAGGCCACAGTAGGATTCCTTGTCATTGTCATCCCAAATCCAGGAAAGCAACACTAGAGAAAGTGCAATAGGTGATCACGGAACACTATTTTTAAAAACAGGCCAAACCTGTTGTACGCAACCAGGAATGGAGGGATGGGTAGCAATCCCTTCCCTGTTTTATTCAAGATAGTCCACAAGTGTATATGGTCTGGAACGAGCATAATTATGACATAATATACTGCAAAGGTGAACCTACTAGTGGTCTTGTAGACCACCATATCTCAACAGTGGGCATTATATATACCTTAACTCTTTTATTACAGGATCAGTCACAGGGATCAATCTTGCAACCACTTTGTGTTTGTTATAGTTTTCATACTATAACTTTTAATACAGTACATCCATCTTCACAAAATTTGGCAAACTTTTAACAAAAATTACATGTCATTTGTACACAAAAAATCAGGTTTTTAATGAAGTATTTTTACTAAAGATTTGTCTGTGAATATATAAAATCTGTTTTTGACTAGTCCAAGTCAAATTTCATTTTTGTAACATCTAAAACCACATAAATAAACTTATAAGTTTTATATGTTATTCTCTCTATCTTATCTGTACAGGTTTGGTTGATTTGACAGACCTCGTAACCACCATAAAAAATTAGGAAATAGATTTAAATTATATTTTCATTCTAGAATGACTACAGATTATAACACAAAACCACAAATTTTTATTCTATACAGCTTAATTCTCATAATATTATACGTCTATATATATTTATTACTTGTATTTTACTGAACTTTTAGCCAAACATTACAGAAGTTGCACGTGCAGCTTTATGTTATTGTATCCAATAGTACAAAAGTAGCCTTTATAAAGTAACTTGTCTTGTAATATAGAATACTATATCAGTAATTAATCAGGTTTACTAACAAAGTTGTATTTGGGTCTAAAAAATATCATATTTCAAGCACCATTTCATCTTTCTCTGCAAGTCTACAGTGAAAATGATGGATATTCTGGAGATTACACTTTGCAAAGGCTGAGTAAATCACGTGGGGCAATTCTGAGTTTTTGACTGGTTATTGTTACGTCTCCGTTTGTTAACTGATTTTCCGTAACTTTGTTCCGACGAAACTTAAGCGACACAAGTCTTTACTTAATAAAACTTTATTCTTTCCGAATATAACTTTACG
>NW_013678705.1:0-1225 GCF_000517525.1 Limulus polyphemus | reverse complement strand
AGCACAACTTCCCATAACTTCCTCGGTATAGCCGTTTGCCAATTCGTCAATTTCCCATCTGCAGTTTCCCATCTCCGGAGAAGAATACCATCTTCAAGCCACAACTGGTCCCATTGTGCCCAATAGTTCTTTGTCACAGGGCTTAGACTAGACACCTTCCTCCAAGCAGGGTGCAAAACACTTGCTTTTAGGAAATCAATCACTGGCTTCAAATCTTGGTCTTTCTCCTGTTCTGCTTTGATATCTATATTTGGTTCCACTTCACCATCATCAACTCTTTCAGTCTGCTTGATTTCAGCTTGATGGCGCCTGGTTAGTTCAACCTCTCTTTTGCAGCAATGTCTGGAGTCATTTTTGCAGGGTCTTAGACTCAGTCCATCAACATTACCATGGGATTTTCCTTCTCTATATTCAATACTATAATTATACTGGTCTATTTTTCCAATCCAACGTGCTAGTTGTCCCTCTGGGTTCTTTAATGATCTTAACTAGCGTAATGCAGCATGGTCTGTCCTGATGGTAAACCTTGCACCATAGAGGTAAGGATGGAAATATGTCAGACTCTTTACCATAGCAAGGAGTTCCCTCCATGTTACACAGAAGTTCCTCTCTGGTCTACTCAACACCCTACTAAAGTAGGCCACCACATGTTCGTTTTCGCCCACTTTCTGAGACAACACTCCTCCAATTCAGACATTACTAGCATCACAATCCAGTATGTACGGCAGTGAGGGATCTCGAAGCTTTAAAAGTGGAGCAGAGGCCAATTTTTCCTTCAACGTCTTGAAAGAATGCTGGCAAGAAACTGTCCATTCAAACTTTTGGCCTTTTTTAGTCAAATCGTGTAGTGGAGCAGCTATAGTTGCAAAGTCCTTCACAAATTTGCGATAGTAAGTACAGAGTCCCAAGAAACTTCTTAGCTCTCCCACATTGTCTAGTGTTGGGCAGTCATGCACTGCTTTCACCTTATCAGGATCAGTTTGTACACCATTCTCACTAACAATGTGGCCTAAGTAAAGCACATCTTTCTGGAACAAATGACATTTCTTGGGATGGAGTTTGAGGTTTGCTACTTTCAAACGTTTGAATACTTCCTCCAGCCGGGACATTTCCTCGTCAAAAGTTGTTGCAAAAACAATGACATCGTCCAGGTACACTAGAGCTATCCTCCAATGTAGGCCTTCTAATACTCGTTCCATCAGCCTCATCAAATGTTGCTGGAGCA
>NW_013678704.1:9647-11456 GCF_000517525.1 Limulus polyphemus | reverse complement strand
TTTTGATGTCATGATATGTAAATTAAAATTTGTTATTTTACGGTGATAATCTTGTTTTCTTGTGCCCAATAATGCATAATTTCATTTGATAAACACGTTTAGATTGAATGGTAATTTATAATCAATCACAAGAAAGTCGAATCAGAATCACTTGAAAAAAACACGGGGGTGCTTAACTTTTTTCCAGGTGTATATAAAACTACTGTAAAGTACATTTTCTTGGATTCATGCAGATGTTTGTGGTCACTTCCATCGAGAACTCAACGGTAAGCTATCCAGGATGTCTTATAACGCTAAATTTCACGGTTCAATCCCTGCAGTGGGAAGAACGATATTAGTCTATGGTGCAGCTTTGTGTTTAAGGACAAATAGGCGGATGTTTATTGTGTTTAATTTTCTTTGTATTTGAAGTTGTTTGCATTGATAATTTTGTGTTGAAAACCTAAGTTATTGTCTTTTGGATAATGCATTAGTTGATATTTACAGTTGCTAATTAAAATGCAAATTAATTTTTAGAGATTTGACAAGAATCCCCAAGGAATGAAAATGGTACCATCAAAACGTTTTCTTCACGAGAACCTGTAGGACAAGACATTTTATATACATTTATGATATTAACCAAAGATGATAGCCGCAATAACGTCTTTTAACATTCACATCATCAAGTTTTTATACCAATACAAACTGTTTAAGGTTTTAATTAACGTGGAGGAGATTGTTCATCCTCTGGCGGTGTATATTTTCTTCATCCTCAAAGTCTCGTAACGTCATTTTCTTGGAGGAAGAACTTAGTTAGCGAAGTAATTACGAAAGGTATATCTACTTGGAGGAGAAAATTAATCTGGTGTTATCAAGTAACGATATGTACGTCACGCACTTTTCAAGTAGAAAAAGGCTTAGTAAAAGACTAGCCTAGGAAATTCTCTTTGGGAGGTTTACCAATAGGATAATTCGTTTTTTTTTATACTTATCCAGCGAGGAATGGATCTAATATGGTTTCATACATTTTCTATTAATGGATTTGGTAGCAACGCATTTAAAGTGAAATAAGAATAGCAGGCGTGTTATATATTTAATAATACACTTTGAAAATTGGAGATGTGTGGGGATCTAATTAAAACAAATAGGGATTTTACTCTACTTTCAGTGCATGCTATCTATAGCTGTGGCATGTAAAATATTTCATATATTTCAACTATATTTATTATTTGAGGAAACATCATGTTTATAAAATCTAGAGGGCGCATGATATAATTGTGTTTGTTGAATTTCTCGCAAAACTACGCGAGGCCTATGGGAGCAAGCCGTTTCTAATTTTGAAGTGACAGACTAGAAGGATAACGTCTAGTCGACACCACATTGCGCCAACTCTTGGGCGACTATTCGTCAAGTAATTATAGGATTGGCCGTCATATTTCTAAAACACCGACGGCTCCAAAATGCAGAGCACATATTATATAAATTGTTTTACGATTTAAGATATTAAGCAAGGTGAGTGTAAGAAATGTAATCATTATGAAAACAGAGAGATTTTGTTAAAACTGAAATAATGCGATAACACTGATAATCTCCAATTCCAAGTTTAATCGAAACAGTACATATGTGTGTCTGACTCCTACAATACATAAACAAAAATCGAAACAGTACATATGTGTGTCTGACTCCTACAATACATAAACAAAAATCGAAACAGTACATATGTGTGTCTGACTCCTATAATACACAAACAAAAATCGAAACAGTACATATGTGTGTCTGACTCCTATAATACACAAACAAAAATCGAAACAGTACATATGTGTGTCTGAC
>NW_013678704.1:7282-8874 GCF_000517525.1 Limulus polyphemus | reverse complement strand
AAAAAGAACATCTACCCACCTCATTATTTAACCCGATAAAGGTGCTCACGAAGGAGCGTCTTTGTGCCAAAAAAAAGAACATCTACCCACCTCATTATTTAACCCGATAAAGGTGCTCACGAAGGAGCGTCTTTGTGCCAAAAAAAAGAACATCTACCCACCTCATTATTTAACCCGATAAAGGTGCTCACGAAGGAGCGTCTTTGTGCCAAAAAAAAAGAACATCTACACACCTCATTATTTAACCCGATAAAGGTGCTCACGAAGGAGCGTCTTTGTGCCAAAAAAAAAGAACATCTACCCCCCCCCCCTCCTTAAATTCTATACCCAATACAATAGACCAACAATATTTGGTAGCTACATAAGTGACTGAATTTCAGACAAGAAAATCCTTTGGTTCGAATGGTCTAATGTATCTTGTAAATATGACTGGAATAATTTTCATTTGTAATATTTAAGTAAAAGATGAGATGGTATAAGAATAAGATGAAATAGCATCAAACTCTAACCAGTAGAACAAACCTTTAATGCGAAGAATGTTTAATCATATTAAACACATTAGGTCTGGATAAGTTTGATTAAAAAAAAAAGTCTGATGAAACGGAACAACCTCTTTAGAGACAGAAAAAGGTATACTAGCGTTTCTTGATAGACTCAAAGTGTACGTTTAAGATATTCTTATTGAAATGTAAGAGAAATAAGATGTTTATCCATCAGATGGTCGCAACTCGGTGAAATATGCCCTTGGTAGGTCAATGGTAAGTTTACAGACTTAGGTTGGTAAAATCCGGGGTTCGATTTCTCGTGATGAAGAGAATGTATATAACTTATTGTGTAGCTTTGCGCTAAAACAAACAGTAAAATATTAAAGAACGCTAAAACAAACAACTATAACGCGGTAAAATATTGAGGAAGAACAACAAAGTAAACAATGATCCAGTTTTTCCTTCCAATGGCCTCTTGAATGGAAACAAACGACTTCGTTATGAATTATTCCTAAACCATTAGATCCAAATAATGCATATTTTATGGCGACAATAATAATTAATAGTCCATTTGGTAGATCGCGCTATGGGCCTACTTTGATTATCTATTTTTACTTTGATGTAATAAGAATGCGAGCGGCCATCTTTTACACAATACCCAGTTTTCCAAAGTAATATTTCACGCATCCTTTTATTTATTAGGTAATGAATGGAATAAAAATTGATTTTTGGTTGCTTTGAAAATACTGCATACAAAAGCAAGCTTATAAATTCATTGGTTTTCATCGTGTTGTTCTATTGGGAATCATTGCGGAGAAGATTACTTTATGTGTTTTGAATGATACCGATTAAGTGTGTTAATATAAATGACAACGATAGTCATTCTATTATTAAAACGATACCATAAACTAAGACCTAATTTGAAATGTTTTTCTTCATTTCTTTTTAAGTGTAGGTTCACAGATATGTGACTAAAACATCAATAAGATTCACCTGTGGATACGAATAATAAATGCGGGTCGCGGGTTCGAATCCTCGTCGCACCAAAAACATGCTCGTCCTTTTAGCCGTGGGAGCGTTATAATGTGACAGTTAAAACCCATTATT
>NW_013678704.1:5622-6317 GCF_000517525.1 Limulus polyphemus | reverse complement strand
TCAAACAAACACTCCATGTATACATGTGTACATTAAAAATGATCAAAAATAAATATAATTAATTAATATACTCTCTTCTTTTAAATTAAAATCTTATTCTAATTATACTTTCTCTTATTATTATAAAAATACAACTTTCTTGTTCTATAATTAAATACCATTATTTACTTTGTTGTCTTAAGTCATAGTCGCAACTTTCTGGTCTCACTATTCCTACTAACTTTACACACCCAGTTACTTCCGCAGTTACTTCCGCCTTCTCTTACATTATCACTTTAAAGTAGCGCCGAATATGTATATAAAATAATTTTCGAAAAATAATCGTTCATGTTTTACACACACTGTTGTCGTGCGTTTGTTTTATTGGTATTTTTTAAATATTGTCATGCACGAACTGTTGTTCATGCATTTGTTTCCTTAATATTTTTAACAACCCATGTTCTATAGAACACTACTTGGAACGTAATAAGGAAGATGTTTCCCATTCAGTTTACACACCGTAACTCTTCTGAAGATTACACCAAAAACACCATTTTACACACCGTGCAGTCTTCTGAAGATTACACCAAAAACACCATTTTAAACACCGTACAGTCTTCTGAAGATTACACCAAAAACACCATTTTACACACCGTACAGTCTTCTGAAGATTACACCAAAAACACCATTTTAAACACCGTACAGTCTTCTGAAGA
>NW_013678704.1:0-4684 GCF_000517525.1 Limulus polyphemus | reverse complement strand
CAATAGGAATACATGTTAAAAATATGTAGGTCTGATTATGTTTGTGATCCAGTATTTGTTGCTTAGATGTTTTACAAAGATGTACGGACATGTATACGTTTTATTCAGACAGCAAGTTTTCACTACTGTTTAATTTCAGGTGAATCAAAATATAGAGTTCAGATCTGACCTAACCTGACCTTTAATGTTGACCTCTACATCAATAACATCATGTAATTCTCCACCTTCCTTCACATCTACTTTGGAAACTTAGTAATTCTCATATGAAAGTTATTTTTAATTAACAGTAAGGATCAATGGAATATCAAGAGGTCATTGTTTGTGTGTTGTTAAACACTGAGAGTAGGTAATTGTTTATTGATGGGTTATCTTTGTTTCCTTTGCTTTAATACGACTTGGATTAATACCCTCTTGTTTCCTAGAATCAAAAAGCGTAAAGATGAAAGTTTAAAACCAATAACTCAATAATATTTGTCGATAATTCGATACCACTCTATCTAGAAATCACAGAAGTACATTTCTCTAGCTCTCCAACTGGAACACGACTTCACCAGACAGTTGATTCAAGTTTCCAATACACAAGATCCTCTTTGCTAGTGTTCAAAGGAACAGAAAAGACATAATCTTTCTTATCGCATAAACCAACCGACATTTTGTAATTACACTAAATAAATCAACCAAAGGTACGGTGGTCTACTAGCTTTGAAATGTTTTATTGATTGGTTGGTTTATGTGGTGTAAAAATATAACTGAAGCTACAGTGGCCTGTTAGCTTTGAAATGTTTGATTGGTTGGTTTATGTAGTGTAAAAATATAACTAAAGCTACAGTGGCCTGTTAGTTGGAAATGTTTGATTGGTTGGTTTATGTGGTGTAAAAATAAAACTAAAGCTACACTTGTCTGCTAGTTTTGAAATGTTTCAGATTAGTTTTATTTTTACACTACATAAACCAACCAATCATGTGGTGGTCTCATTTCCTTGAAACCTTTCAGCATGTATACCTATACTTTTATAAATGAAGAAAAATAATTATTAGATAGTTTTTAATTTTTGAAGATATTTTATTAAACAAAATATTAACTTAACAGTTTGCACTGTTGTCTTCTTTCACAATGCACCAAACTTTGAGGGTTGTTTAAGATAAAATAAGTAACAAGAGTGAATCCTCAATAGCCGCGTACATCCGATTCGATTTTATTACTCATCAGGATCTCTACCAGCTTACCCTCAAATTGAAATTATTTTAGGCAGGATTATAATAGATTAATGTATGAGACCTCGGATGGGGTCAAATACATCAATCGAAAGGGTTTAACGTCTTAAGTCGAAAAGTGCAATTATATTTCAAATCAGTCAAGAGATGACGGATCTATGAGATAAAAGTGTGTACTTGAAAAACTCAGAGCCATTCTTTTAGCCGTTATGCCGCGGCTAAAAATATTAGAATCGTGCAGAATATGTATTCAATATAAATATGAGGGGTGAAGTAATATTACTTACTGTTGATTCAGTATAAGCTTATTTTAAAGTTGAGATATAAGTTCACCGCTTTGTAAAACAATTATGATGTAACTTTACTATTTTTTTTATCTTTCATGTTTTTCACTATAATGAACGCAGTAGGCTTGTTATCCTTCATTAGCTATTACTGTAACATTCCCAAATTATTCGTATGTGTTACTGACAGTTTCCCTTATAGTTTTTACTTATCTTTAACTTTCAAGCACCATAGTGTTAAGTATCCCATTATTTAACTATAATGAACGCAGTAGGCTTGTTATCCTTCATTAGCTATTACTGTAACATTACCAAATCACTAATATGTGTTACTGACAGTTTCCCTTACAGTTTTTACTTATCTTTAACTTTCAAGCACCATAGTGTTAAGTATCGTATTACTTCTATTTGTGTGTATATATATATATGTATATATATATATATGTATATATATATATGGCCGGACACGTAGCCAAGTGGTTAGTGTGTTGGGATGTCTGGCATAAAGAGCAAAGTTCGAGCCTTTAGATGGCACTATGTACTATCTAAAGAGCTAGTTAGAATTATGATTGTCAACACCCTTATTGGTTAAGAGTAGCCGCATAATAGACGTAGGGTGTAGCTCTTCCTCTGGCTAGCAACTCTAAATTAGAGATAGTTATGCCTGAGCTTTAGGAGTCTCTGGCCTGTTCGTTTAGCCCCTGTGTCATATAAGGTGTCGTTCAGGTTGAAAATGTAATTACCATAAGTTATTTGCTTGTGTTTTCAACCAAAGCAGTTAATCTACTGACGATAGGTGCTCGAATCTGAAAGTTAACAAGTTTGCGAAAGTCTCAATCCTAACAAGTTTGATCAGCTCTACATGATGTGATAAACATTAATCTCTGTGATTTAAGGAATAACCTTTTCTTGTAGCAAGAGAGAGAGAGATTACAAGGTGGTTTGATTAATCCGCAAGCTTTAGGTAGTAATTTCCTGATGCAATAGACATTTGTTTTTACTATGAAAAGTCATTAGTTCTAGAAGGTGGATCGGTTGTTGTCACAACCCTCCTACCTTGTTCTACTCAGAATGTTCATTTATTACGATGTACAATTTGTCTACTTTGTCGCCATAACTACAACTAAATTTCAATTATATATATATATATAAAAGTACGTGAAGCGTATAACACTTAATGAACGCAATAATGCTCTTAAGGCCTCTGTTGTGCAATACAAATCTGAAAGCCTAAAAGTAAAAGGTCGGGGGTAGCTTATTAGTTATTGTGGTCGGACTATAAATTAGAGGGTTCATGGTTTATGACCCGTTGTTACAAATACGCTATGTTATAAAAGTGATGGTAAAATGTATTATTCAGTTAGATAAAACAAGAGTTGGAGGTGGATAACGTTGTCCAGCTGACTTCCATCTAGTCTGTCGGTTCAAAATTAGAAACAACTAATCACAGATAGCCATTTGTGTAGCTGTCCGTGAAAATTCTAAAGCAAGTCAAAGAAAAAAAAACAGAATTTTGCTTTATTTGAAATAATTTTAAACAGATGAAATGATGAGTTATACATGAACTTATAAATGTGTAAGTAGTTTGTAAACGACTTTCTTTATATTTGTGTAGTAGCTTAAGACCCTGACAGAGCAATAAACTAAGTTCCAGGACTTTCAATAAAAAACAATGAGCTTAAGACCCTGACAGAGCAATAAGCTAAGTTCCAGGACTTTCAATAAAAAACAATGAGCTTAAGACCCTGACAGAGCAATAAGCTAAGTTCAAGGACTTTCAATAAAAAACAATGAGCTTAAGACCCTGACAGAGCAATAAACTAAGTTCAAGGACTTTCAATAAAAAACAATGAGTATAGAGACTTAAACAGATTTCGAAAACAAAATCTTGCTCATTATGTTTCTTTCCAAACTTGACTGCCAGTAGTTAGCGCCAAGAGCTGTGTATCAAGAGTCCAAGGTGTTGCCGCTGAACACGTTTCACACCTTCGATTGTGCTAAATCAACTCCGTTGTTTGGTTACAATCCAGATAAATCTTTATTGTGGCGGGTGCTGCTAACTGGGTGCCTTTGTACCGATCAGGATCTCAAGATGAGGGCAGCTAAAACAAAGCCCGAAATGGCTCTGATTTGGATATCAGTAGTTCAAGGAGAGGGCAGCTACACCGAAGCCCACATTGTTTGATCTGAATCAGTAGCTGATATCGTATAAGGGGCTGTTAAAATTGAAAATACCAATCGCTTACACAATTGTAAAAACAAAACAACAACAGCAACAACCAAAAAGAACGGAAAATAATGTCGACACTTTGAGAAATGAGTAAAAAAAAATATTTTTCGCTTAAATAAACTCAACTGGAATCAGTAAACTGGACGAAACAATAATGTAAAATATAGCAGATATAAAATTGGAACGTGTTCAGCAGTTTGAGTGATACAGCTTGTAAATGTGACTACTTTTTATATAACACAAAATGTATCTGTTGTTATTAATGTTGTCACATGTTTATATAGTTCATCATATTCTTTATCAGTAGCTTCCAGATGTATAAATAATCTCTATACATGCATGGTGATTAATCAATTTACAGTGTAGACTTTTAACCAGGACAACAAGTCATGGGTCTATATAGACTTTTAACCAGGACAACAAGTCATGGGTCTATATAGACTTTTAACCAGGACAACAAGTCATGGGTCTATATAGACTTTTAACCAGGACAACAAGTCATGGGTCTATATAGACTTTTAACCAAGACAACAAGTCATGGGTCTATATAGACTTTTAACCAAGACAACAAGTCATGGGTGTATATAGACTTTTAACCAGGACAAAAAGTCATGGGTCTATATAGATTTTTAACCAGGACAACAAGTTATGGGTTTATATAGACTTTTAACCAGGACAACAAGTCATGGGTCTATATAGACTTTTAACCAAGACAACAAGTCATGGGTCTATATAGATTTTTAACCAGGGCAACAAGTCACGGGTCTATATAGATTTTTAACCCGGACAACAAGTCATGGGTCTATATAGATTTTTAACCAGGACAACAAGTTATGGGTCTATATAGACCTTTAACCAGGACAACAAGTCATGGGTCTATATAGACCTTTAACCAGGACAACAAGTCATGGGTCTATATAGACCTTTAACCAGGACAACAAGTCATGGGTCTATAT
>NW_013678703.1:6730-10782 GCF_000517525.1 Limulus polyphemus | reverse complement strand
GGTTTAATTTAGATGTTTGTGATGTCCAAATACAAAGTTATAGTTTCTTATGAATTGGAAAGTTAAATTACCAATATTTACAAGCTAAAATAAGAACCTTCTATCTATTTTATATGGTGAGATATCGTTACATTTACTGAATCAAACACAGAGGCCTCCAAGCTTCAGGGTAAGACTTTAGTGAGCTCATATTTTTTTAAGACCCAAATACAGCTTATTTACCAAGTTTGATAAATTATAGTTGAATTCTATGGTACTGATATAGTAATTTAAGATTTTGGGTTATTTCAAATGTATATATCCTAAAAATATATTTTGTTACACATCCTCCGTGCACAAAGGTTGTAACTAGAAGATATAATTGTTTGCTTTACTTCTTTATTTACTGGTCTATAATTGAGAAATATAACTTTAAGAACTTATTTGTAAATATTAATAATCTATATACATATATAATGTATCATAACTTAACTGTGATTGTATTTTACAAAATACTAGTCTACTAAAACACAGCCAAGACAGGTTAGTTTGTAAAGACCAGTTATACATTCTTGAATATGGTAACATGAGCCACGTCACTGTAACTTCTGTAATGTTAGCTAGGAATGGTTAAAGTTCAATATAATAAAAATAACAAGTATATATATAAATGTTTAATGTTATGAGATTTAAGCTATTTAGACTAAACATGTTTTTGTGTTATAATCTGTTGTCATTCTAGAACAAAAAAAAACAATTTATATATATTTCCTAACTTTTTATGGTGGATACGAGTGAAATGGACCCAACCCATATAGAGATACAGTAGTGAAAATAACAGATAAAATATGTTTGTTTTTTAAAAAAAAACATTTGATAATTATCTGGAGGTTATAAATATTTTGCACGTGAAATTCGAAAATGTTCTGATACATAAAAATATTTTTAATCTTAAAATGAAAATTACTTTGCATGTTGGAGAGTCAATATTCGAAAAGAAAAAAGTCATGATAAAAATATTACTTAAGAAATCTTAAAACTTAATAAAGAAATTGATATTTTGTGTACGAAAGGCTTGTACTGTTTACAAAAAATTTTTTAAATATACATGTACATTATCAAAAATTACAGTGATTACTGTCATGGCTACGAGCTGGGTGGTATCCACCCACCCCATATTGGGAGGGTTAAATTTATCCTTTTAGAACATATTTCCAGTCTCTGTTTGCAATGGGAACATCAAATGTATCTACCTGCCAAAAAAAACACAACTTTAAAAGTCCAACCCCTTGACCAAAGCATCAGATTGACCTTCAAATGTAAGTAGAGAAGAGAACTAATCAACAGAATGGTGGACAGTAAGGACAATTTGCCTGAACAAGGAATGCACATGTGCAGTCATGCTTCACAAAGAGTGACAATCAACGGTCTCACCTCTTGATATGGCTAGGCCTCAATGTATTTTAATGTAATTAGTGAGGATGTATTAGTTTTGAATTGGCTGGTATGGTTAATGTCTATTGAAAATAAGCCAAATTTCTACAAAAGTAAACCTTGAATCTTACATTATTTTTATATAGTAAAAACTGATGGATAAAACTTGTTTGCTTTTAAAACACAACACAATAAATATTTTTCTTTAAAAAGTTCCACAACTTAAAAAACAAGATAATTGTTTTAAAATTACAGACTCGTTTGGAAAATTGAGCCAATTTGTTAATTTATCCAAGAGAGATTTTTCTTCAGAAAAACCATGTTATATCTATTACTTAAGAAGAGTCAGGCATTGGCCATACAAGGGTGAATTTTCAAAGCTCACCATCAGGACCCTCACCCCACTTATGGATCCAACAATCCTTCTCCAAGAAGTATTAGCTTGAAATTTGAATAAAAACCTTTAAATCTACACTAAGTAAAGTAAACAGTTCAAACTCCTTAAACTCACCAAAACATTAAAAACTAACAATGAAAATAAAAATCAAACTGTAATAAGGCGTTTCACAAGGGCCACCTGTCACAAATGAAGAAAAATAACCGTTAATAAAGTTTTCTTATAACAGATCACCTGACTGAGAATTTTTCAGTGTTCTTGAACTACACAAATATGACTAACAGCTTCAAACATTAATAAAAGATAAGACTGTTAACTACTTAATCTAGCTCTTCTGTACTTCTGGGTACTGCTCACCAAGAAATGGGGGTTGAAATACTTGTTTCTTACTTACATAACACCATACATTGACGTTTAAAGAGCCATCTTTTACAAAGTTAAAATGTACTTAGAAACCTGAGTGTGTATATTACACGTTATCAGATTCAGTGACAAATCATCACCAGTTAAAAACTACAATGTAAAGAAAGAAAGTTTTAGTTCCTCTTGACTACAGCGTGCAATACCTGCTTCTGACACACTTTCCACAGCGTGATCCACCATAAGTTCTTGTTACAGTCTTGTGCCTCTTGGAAAGAGCCGATAACTCCCTCGGTCTTGCTGGAGTGATCTAAGAAATTAAAACACCTCTTCAGAATGTCAAATAATTCATACACTTTCATATCCACGAGTTATCAATGCTCGTTTCATATCTACTTCTGAGTGATAAGTTTTTACATAACACTAATCATAAAATCCATGAATCCAACATCTGTAAAAGTCAATCACTATACTATGCCTTTTGTATTTCTTTGGTCTGCTCTCCCACACAGCACCTAGGAGCCGGGATTTGGTGACATTAATAGTCTGCTACAGAGGAAGTAACAAACCAAACCCGTGATTTGGTGACACTAATAGTCTGCTACAGAGGAAGTAACAAACCAAACCCGTGATTTGGTGACACTAATAGTCTGCTACAGAGGAAGTAACAAACCAAACCCGTGATTTGGTGACACTAATAGTCTGCTACAGAGGAAGTAACAAACCAAACAGATTAAGCTCATTCATATATTTTTTTCTTTTGTGGAACTACAAGTTTTGGTGAGGAAAGGAAATATTCACAGATAAAAATACAAACTACTACAACTCATATTTCAAATTATTAGAATTACAATGTACATATATGTATTTAGTGTTACTGAAAGATTTATCTTATCTACATTCTTATATCACCACATCCTGTTATTTTCTTATTTAAATTATTCACATGTATTTTATCTATTCACAAGCAAAAACACCCGTCCCCAGTGATGGGAAAAGTTTAAGTTCATCTATCAATTCAAATTATTTCATGGACATTAAAAAGGTTAATTGTGTTGAACTCTTGGTTTCACTCAGAGCCATAGCTCTGATCTACTTATACTGCCCACCACAAAAAAGTAATTGTTGAGGGTTTCAGTCATGCTAAGAGGCATTCAACAATAATATACAGTAAATCTACAGTTTTATTCTTTAAATTGTCACATTTTTAAACGTGAACGATAGTGTGATTAATTCCTAACAATTTAGTGTAGAATATCCTACTCGCGAAATAAAATTTGGTATCAACATTAGTCATGTCCGTTCTCCCGCCCTTTCAAAAGTGAAACAGATAAGCACTCAGACAGACACCACAGTTTGCAACATATAAAGTTTTATAGTTTCTGTACAGACAGACACCACAGTTTGCAACATATAAAGTTTTATAGTTTCTGTACAGACAGAACATGAAGAAAGTTCATGGCCAATTATTTCATTGGAAAATGTTTATCATTAAATCTTTAAATGTATCCAACTAATATTAGCCTGTCTAATGTGATTATTTAGTTCAATATAATTGATTAACGAGACCAACAAGTCATTCACTGAATGTAATTGATTAACGAGACCAACAAGTCATTCATTGAATGTAACTGATTAATGAGACCAACAAGTCATCCATTGAATGTAACTGATTAACGAGACCAACAAGTCATCCATTCAATGTAACTGATTAACGAGACCAACAAGTCATTCACTCAATGTAACTGATTAACGAGACCAACAAGTCATTCACTCAATGTAACTGATTAACGAGACCAACAAGTCATTCACTCAATGTAACTGATTAACGAGACCAACAAGTCATTCACTCAATGTAACTGATTAACGAGACCAACGAAGT
>NW_013678703.1:4181-5730 GCF_000517525.1 Limulus polyphemus | reverse complement strand
CCAACAAGTCATTCACTGAATGTAACTGATTAATGAGACCAACAAGTCATTCACTGAATGTAACTGATTAATGAGACCAACAAGTCATTCACTGAATGTAACTGATTAATGAGACCAACAAATCATTCATTGAATATAACTGATTAATGAGAACAACAAATCATTCATTGAATATAACTGATTAATGAGAACAACAAATCATTCATTGAATATAACTGATTAATGAGACCAACAAATCATTCATTGAATATAACTGATTAATGAGACCAACAAATCATTCATTGAATGTAACTGATTAATGAGACCAACAAATCATTCATTGAATGTAACTGATTAATGAGAACAACAAATCATTCATTGAATGTAATTGATTAATGAGACCAACAAGTCATTCATTGAATGTAATTGATTAATGAGACAACAAATCATTCACTGAATGTAATTGATTAATAATAATTACAAACAGGTCATTTTGAGCAGATTTTCTTTTCCTTGTAAATTTAACATGCTTGCTTTCTTTGTGCATTTTGATGTGTACAGCCATAGCAGTCAATAGTTAAAATGGTTTAATGTGTTGTTTGAATTGAATTGTTGCTGTTTAAGGTGACATTTGCACAAACTTTCTATAGGGTTTTGTGCAATTCCTTGCAATCCCTATTGTAAACCATTATCATGGTTCATGAAACTAGCTCCAAAATTCTAATACGTTTAAGATGGTTTACTACAATATTTCTCAACAGTACTTATAAAAGTAACATTTCACAATATCTGTAATTCAATGATAAACCAAAGATATTAACAACACATTTGTAATAAAACTAGACTGATATAGCAGATCTAAACAAGGGGTTAAACTTACCCCCCTCAGTTTCAGTTTGCAGTCTCCACATACTGGTACCTTTCCAGGTTTCTTGGGGTACAGGTATACAAGCTTACCCCCAGGTGTTTTGGAACTGTAAATGTGTTATAGTAATTAAGTAAAATGTGTCAATTGGACAAGTAAAATAAACTTTTCTTTAGCAAAACAATTTGTTTTATAACATCAAAGTAAGAAAAACAAAATGAGAGAGATTACTAGAAGGTCAAATTTGATTAATCAATATGATTACACAATATTATTGTAAAGGATACTGTATCATAACGAGTGACTGCAACGGTTCTAAGTACTAAGATTACCACCAACTTTCTTCTTATTTTACACAATATTATTGTAAAGGATACTGTATCATAAGGAGTGACTGCAACGGTTCTAACTACTAAGATTATCACCAACTTTCTCCTTATTTTACACAATATTATTGTAAAGGATAGTGTATCATAACGAGTGACTGCAACGGTTCTAACTACTAAGATTATCACCAACTTTCTTCTTATTTCACACAATATTATTGTAAAGGATAGTGTATCATAACGAGTGACTGCAACGGTTCTAACTACTAGGATTACCACCAACTTTCTTCTTATTTTACACAATATTATTGTAAAGGATACTGTATCATAACGAGTGACTGCAACGGTTCTAACTACTAAGATTATAAAGAATACTGTA
>NW_013678703.1:0-3181 GCF_000517525.1 Limulus polyphemus | reverse complement strand
GCTACAACAGTCTATGATAAAAGAACGTGTGCTACAACAGTCTATGATAAAAGAACGTGTGCTACAACAGTGTGATAAAAGAACGTGTGCTACAACAGTTTATGATAAAAGAACGTGTGCTACAACAGTCTGTGATAAAAGAACGTGTGCTACAACAGTCTGTGATAAAAGAACGTGTGCTACAACAGTCTGTGATTAAAAGAACGTGCTACAACAGTCTATGATAAAACTGGTATGAACGATGTATCAATTACATCATGACACGTCGAAGAATGGGTCGAGGTTACTACTGGTACGTATCTGTCAATCACGGTATTTCAAGTTTACAACCAATGTTTACACTTTCACAGGTAAACTTATACTTCATTATTAACATCTGGTTGTTGACAATTTTCATTTCATTTATCCATATAATATGTATCCACGTGTACAAGTTTGAAACTGATGGACTTTACTCGGACTACATTTTATCTTGCCTTGACACAGGTTTCATACAGTATCAGGTTAGCAAGTGATAATTTGATGTCAGTCACTGACATTTTGTTAACATTGTTTCAATGGAAAGGTTGATTTAAAGATAGGGTTTTTTAATTGTTTTTCATTAATTATTAACTACATAATTGAACTTGCAGTATAAATCTACTAATTTTTTACTGGGGAATCCAATGGTGTGTTAATTTTTTAATTTTCATTAGTTAAAAATCACTGAAACCCTCCAATTGAAGGAAATTGTCTTTACAATGGGCTGTCGCATAAATTTTAATAGGGCATGTGTATCACCGATATACCTATCAACTCTAACAGTGGAGCTTACACACACTGCCACTTCAACATCACCAGTTTTGTTGCATCACTTGTATATCCTGCATGATTAGTATAACTGTTGAATCAGTCATGTATGTTTGGACTTTTAATTTTAAAATAAAACTAATAGAACACTTATTTTCCAAAGTAAAAACACGCCCTTTCCTTTGTTTGAGTACTGTAGTACAAAGGGCTAAAGTAATCATTCAAACGTAATTTGTTGATTGAGTTAGATGTTTGTTTTATTTAATTTTTATGGAGAGGACAAGTCAGTGCTTTAGGGATTTGACAAAAATTAGCATTATGAATGGGCCAAATGTCAACGTAGAACATTTTCGTATATTTAACTTGGGAGATTCAGTCACTAAACATGAATTTTACGCTAGTCTTACACTTGAACACTTAGGCCTAACAAGTAAAATCATTAAGTAATGCACCTTCAGAATAATTATCTAAGAAATAAAAAGTATACACAGAACACAAAACTTTATTAGGAAATTAGAATAATTAAGATTTATCAAATACGATGGCATCTGTACAAATTTCTCATTACAGGAGTACAACAAACGTGTTCTTACTCACATTTTTGTCCTATTGGATTTAGTGTTATAGCTGAGACGCCGTCTGTAAGTTAGTCGTTGCACCATCTTGCCTACGATGAATAAAACGACAATATTATTTAAAATATTGCTTATAACAAAGATTCAAACCATACGAAAAATATGGTATATATAAATAGAGTTAATGCTCCACAAAGTATTCGATTACGTTAGATTAATGTGCCTTTCACCTCACATACACACTTACCACTCAAATATGGTTCCAGAAGAGGAAGTCGAATTGCATTCTGGGATTTTAATAGCTGGACGGAAGAAATAATATTTACAACCAAATATCCTTGTATTTGTTTTGGGTTCAGTTGGCTATGGATGTCCATATGCAGCTAAATTTATATATATATATATATATTTAAAACCTTTTAACAAATTAACTTTGTGTGCCTTTATTAAAATATATTTCTGCCTCCATTAGACGAATGGTAGAATTTTACAATTTTGAATTTTTAAACTAAAATTTTTTTCTTCTTAGTGCATAGATGAAACTACAGACTTTTTTGTTATTAATTTGTTAATCATATGCAGCCAAATATTTAAAAATGCCGTATCTGTGCTGTGCCCACGACAAGTATCGAAACCCGGTTTTTTAGCGTCATAAAGCTTCAGACTTGCCGCTGAACCATTGGATTTGTGTTTTCGTATAGCAAAGCCACATTGGGCTATCTGCTGTGTCAACTGAGGGTAATCGAACCCCTGATTTTAGCATTGTAAATCCAAAGACTTACTATTGGAGGTACAACGATCAGATTCATGATAGATGAGCAGCAGAAAAAAATAGTAAATGTGGTCGTACACTCGCACTAAGCCCTTATAATCTTAATATCGTTGTTTACATCAAAAATGTGAAAAAATTTTAAATGAAAAAAATCATTCAAATTTAATCAAATAATGAAAACTTAGTCATAATATAAAAATTTAAAAATATAAACACTGTATTTTTTTTTCAATTCCAACAAACTGATCGTTCCAAACTCAGTTGCAGTATGAAAGCTAATTTTGTGTGTGCGTTTATGAAATAAAGGCATTCGTGCAAAAATGTGAAGAAAGAGCACAGTTCGACTTAGGACATAGGCTTAGTGGCGCAATGGATAATTCTGCTGTAATTAATGCCAGGCTTTAAATACACTTGTTTGATATTTATGATCTGACAATGTTATTGGAATGTTATGCAGCCACATCTCATTAATATAATTCTAAAGGATATACCATTGCCCTTGCACAATAAACATGCTGTTTAATGTATATGTTGCAAGTTTGGCCCCTAGATGTGGTCATTGTGCAATTTATCTTATTCGTTTACATTTTCATGTTTTGCGTAATCGGTAAGACTAGCTGTGGAAAGTTCGTTGTTAAGAATATTATATTTTAAAACTAAAGAAACATGTTACTGTAAGTCTGTAATAAATAATTTCATTATTATTATTGCGAATGAGAATTTTAGCAGCTTTTAATCACGAACAGAGTAACTTCTGTACATAACAACCAGTAAATGAATTCTGGGAACCTGGGTGATTTAGGTGAAAACATAAACTACAGATTATCATTGCTATCCAAAATAAAGTTATTTGCCATATTTAAAAATCTCCATCTAAAATTATTCAGGTTTTTTTCCCGATTTCATCGTCATGGCAACGAAATTGACATTGGTTCAACAATTAATTTCCGAGTAAATCAGATTGACAACTTGTGTATCAAACAAAAGCGTAGTTTTTGGAACTGCGTTCGTCACTAGTCATTGCCTACGTTATCATATTGTTACG
>NW_013678702.1:6595-9737 GCF_000517525.1 Limulus polyphemus | reverse complement strand
AAGTCTGGAGAGTAAGTAACAAACTTTCTGTAAGTTTATACAGTTTAAACAACATAAGTCGGGAGAGTAAGTAACAAACTTTCTGTAAGTTTATACAGTTTAAACAACATAAGTCTGGAGAGTAAGTAACAAACTTTCTGTAAGTTTATACAGTTTAAACAACGTAAGTCTGGAGAGTAAGTAACAAACTTTCTATACGTTTATACAGTTTATACAACATAAGTCTGGAGAGTAAGTAACAAACTTTTTGTAAGTTTATACGATTTAAGTAACAAACTTTCTGTAAGTTTATACAGTTTAAACAACGTAAGTCTGGAGAGTAAGTAACAAACTTTCTATACGTTTATACAGTTTATAATTTTGAAATGCTGATCTGAAGGAGTGCAGCACCCGCCGCCTAAATAGCTACTCTTAATCGAATGCCGGATATTGACTATAACTTATATAACGCGCCTACAGCTGAAAGTGGACATATCCGCAGCCCGACACACTAATTATTCGGCTACCCTTGTCTCTCCTTTTGTTAAACAAATATTTTTCACCTAAGTATTTTTGTGTGTAATGATATCGACACATACGATAACGCATGATTTCAAGTCATAGGATTGAGAGTTTCTTATAGACTGTATATATATATATATATACATTTGAATTGTGTTTGTTTGTGATAACAGTAACTCACAAACAATTCACAAATGTTTACAATCGGTAAGTTTGAACAGACTTTTTTCCCCCCTTTAATATCAGTTTTCTGGTGAGTTAGCGGTAAGTTAAAATCCAGGGTTCGATGCTCTACGGTGGGTAATTGGTGTAGCTTTGCGTTTATTTCAAACGGCTTGTTTCGCCTAGCTTAAGTTAAGATCCGATAATGCATTTCCTATATCCAAGTAAGGATCAGGTACTTATCTAACTCCCAGGACGGTATCCAGCACTGGAGAGTCTCAGTGTGACTGACTTCACCAAACGAAACGTTACCGCTACAGATCAAGTTTCAGTTTTACCACAATCTACACACTAAGGCTACTCACTGAAATGTACATAGACAGTGATTTGTCATTCTGAATAATCACAAATATTTAGTAAAAGTTCAAACTTCACTATAAAATAAAGATACCACGGCTTTCATAAAACCAACCTATCGCTTTACACGTACACTTTCTTACTTAAATTCCAGTCTCGTACAAACTTTGGTAACAGATTAGGGACAATTGTTGTATTACAGATTAGGGACAACTGTTGTATTACAGATTAGGGACAGTTGTTGTATTCAGTATTGCAATCTAGTATAAACTTTGGTAACAGATTAGGACAGTTGTTGTATTACAGATTAGGGACAGTTGTTGTATTCAGTATTGCAATCTGGTATAAACTTTGGTAACAGATTTGGGACAATTGTTGTATTACAGATTAGGGACAGCTGTTGTATTACAGATTAGGGACAGTTGTTGTATTACAGATTAGGGACAATTGTTGTATTACAGATTAGGGACAGTTATTGCATTCAGTATTGCAATGTGGTATAAACTTTGGTAACAGATTAGGGACGGTTGTTGTATTACAGATTAGGGACAATTGTTGTATTCAGTATTTCAATCTGGTACAAACTTTGGTAACAGATCAGGAACAGTTGTTGTATTACAGATTAGGGACAATTGTTGTAGTACAGATTAGGGACAGTTGTTGTTTTCAGTATTTCAATCTGGTACAAACTTTGGTAACAGATTTGGGACAATTGTTGTATTACAGATTAGGAACAGTTGTTGTATTACAGATGAGGGACAATTGTTGTATTACAGATTAGGGACAGTTGTTGTACAGTAAACACATGTAATTGTATACGAAACAGAATACAAACTATAATGCCATGTTAATGACGTCAGATTTATGATACTAATGGATTCAAAGTGCGGGGCGTGATTTTACGGCAACGAGAAGCAAGATTTTCCACAAGAGGGATTGAAAATACTGGTTTCATAGCCTGAAAGTGTTCTAAGTATAAATAAATGATACTGGTTTCATAGCCTGAAAGTGTTCTAAGTATAAATAAATGATACTGGTTTCATAGCCTGAAAGTGTTCTAAGTATACATAAATGATACTGTTTTCATAGCCTGAAAGTGTTCTAAGTATAAATGATACTGGTTTCATAGCCTGAAAGTATTCTAAGTATAAATGATACTGGTTTCATAGCCTGAAAGTGTTCTAAGTATAAATAAATGATACTGGTTTCATAGCCTGAAAGTGTTCTAAGTATAAATAAATGATACTGGTTTCATAGCCTGAAAGTGTTCTTATACTATTAAGTTGCATTTCAGCTTTGAAACCGGCGCAGTGTACAATTAATTTGGTGGGATAAAATCTAGACTTTCCAATATCTGGAATCCGAACAAATACAACGAAACTAAAACAAATATAACTAAATAAAAATAAATACAACTAAACAACAAACACAACGAAACTAAAACAAATACAATTAAATAAAAACAAATACAACTAAACAACAAACACAACTAAACAACAAACACAACTAAACTAAAACAAATACAACTAAATAAAAACAAACACAACTAAACAACAAATCCAACTAAACAACAAACACAACTAAACAACAAATACAACTAAACAAAAACAAACACTACTAAACAACAAACACAACTAAACAAAACAAATACAACAAAACAAAACAAATACAACTAAACAACAAACACAACTAAACAACAAATACAACTAAACAACAAACACAACTAAACAAAAACAAACACTACTAAACAACAAACTCAACTAAACAAAACAAATACAACTAAACAACAAATACAATTAAATAAAAAATACAACTAAACAACAAACACAACTAAACAACAAATACAACTAAACAACAAACACAACTAAACAACAAATACAACTAAACAAAAACAAACACTACTAAACAACAAACACAACTAAACAAAACAAATACAAATAAACAACAAATACTACTAAACAACAAACACAACTAAACAACAAATACAACTAAACAACAAACACACCTAAACAACAAACACTACTAAACAACAAACACAACTAAACAAAACATACAACTAAACAACAAACACACCTAAACAACAAACACTACTAAACAACAAACACAACTAAACAAAACATAC
>NW_013678702.1:0-5641 GCF_000517525.1 Limulus polyphemus | reverse complement strand
GGCTGAAAGGGCGACATGTTTGGTGGGACGGGGATTCGAACTCGCGACCCACAGATTGCGAGTCGAGTGTCCTAACCACCTGGCCATGCCGCGCCAAACAAAAAAAAAAAAAAACTAAAACAAAAATGTGCTTAATTTGTGATAATTCGATAAAGTAATCGTCAAAATATAACAAAATAATAAAAAGATGGATTCGGGCTGTTAGGTGTGTTTTACTTTATTCAGATCCTCAGAAACCGGTTTTTAGTTAGTAAAATAGTGTAGAAGACGGACCGGTGTTTCGTGTTACAAATAGTAATGACAAACTGATCTTGAACAACAGTGTACGTAACGCCGGCAAACACACACACATGTATATATATATATATGATAACTTTGATATACCATCTAATAATAAAATAAACAACAGATAGCCGAATAGCCATACAGGTAATATAACCTAACCACTTTTTACAAGAATGATAAAGAAAAGTTATTACAGGAAGACACATAGCCTTGAAATACAATTTTTGGCGCGAACTCACAAATGAACGTGATTAGAAAAAAGAAAAACATATTTGATTAAACACGCTTAGTTTCGTGAAGGCGTTTTGCACGTGCACGATGGTTTTTCCCGTTGTTAGGTTCGCCGTGGTGGTCTAGAGATTTTGGTCTAGAGAACAACAGACTAGGAATACGTGTATCACGCAGTTTGGTTTCGTAACTTTCCACACGTGGAACCTCCATGCACGTCTAGAGCACACAGAGTTAAGTTTTTACAGTAATATGTCTATGGCGAACATTACTTCACGAAAACAGTAGTTTTTTTTATAAATATTTCAGTAAAAACTTAACTTTAAAACGGAAAGATCAACAAAGATAGAGCAGACTCGAACTATATATTTCAATTCTGACAGTAACGTTAATACCGAGTTAAAGAGGAAACTGAAGAATCGTGAACACAGAGTAAACAAGAATTCAATGATGTTATATTTTAATCCGCACTTGGTAAAAACAAAAAAAAACAACATAAGAATTAAAGTTGACAGTAACTATATGAGTTGACAGTAACTATATGAAAATAATTCCATTATCAGAATGCCAGATAACGACTTTCAAACTCGCTTGCTTTAAACTCAAATCCAGTTTTTGCGCTTTCCAAACAAAATGCGTAAATCGTTTTGTTTTAAACGTGCTATATTAACTTCCAAGACGGTATTCGTCGTTTATTTTACCACGTTTTTATCGCACGAGTGTAAAGTATGCTCGTTGGGGAAGCCTCTGATGGTGTTTTAAAATATGATGTCGGTCTCTTTCAAGCTCTGTTGACTATGTAAGTACTTTGATAAGACTATCTTATCCTTACTTAGTTCCAGTTTTAAATCTAAAAAAAATCTGTTCACTACCACAGCTAATATTAACTGTAACCAGCGAACATGATCGATTGTGGGAAAGAGGCACAGCTGAGTCCTCGTTATTCCATTATGAATTGGACGGTCGTTGGTGGGTAGGGGGCGTGATAAACAGAGTATTAGCTTCAAACATATTCGTCTCACCCCTCCTGTAGTTTCCTCATGTAGTTCGCCAGCTGCCTCTGAATACACGGCGCGCCAAACGGTTACTCCCGCGTCTAGCACGCCTTCTTGCCTCGGACGAACGGACTGATCTTCATGTTACTGTAACTTAAGTTTATAAAGCTGTTCACAAACTTGGACTACTAAATCTGTTTTAAAAAGGTTATCGTTTTTTCTCGTGGCGAACGAAGTCTTTAGTTTTGATCTATTACAGACACGTTTTTGAAACTTACAACTCAGTCACATGGAGTTTAGTGTGAGGTGGTCACACCAACGTCCATAAAAGGAAAGTCCATCACGACCGCCACAACCAAGAAACATCTGTAATATTCAGCTTATTACATCTGTAGCCCAGGTTTGTCATATAGCATGTAGTTATAGCTACAGTTTAATACTCGTATGTGTAAAATAAGTACACTTGACAGATGTACCAACTAATGAGAACTACAAAACATTGGACATAAAACAAAAATCCTATAGATAGTTAATTTTTGTCGACCAATTTTATAAACAAATCTATATCAGACTAATCAGTTTTAATCATAACCACTCTGCAAGAATAGTTCATCATTTTTATCAAGGAATAATTGTTACTCTGAACCGGCAATGTATATCTAGTCAGATTACTAGGCTTAACTATACTTTGTGTTTAATATTGTGTGATTAGATATATCTAAGTTAGATTATTAGGCTTAACTTGATGATAGCAAAGCCTTGACATTAGTACGTTAGCTAAAAATGAAAATGTTTTTAGTTGCCATAGTTGCGTTGTATACATCATGCGCATGTTCAACTACCTTACATCACATGACAGTTGTTACTTCACTGCTGTTTGGTTCTATTGTCGAAAAGTGCGACATCTATCAACAGCAAAAATCGATTAATTTGTGATAATTATATAAAACAAACGAATTAGAAACATCGTATTCTACTTGAAAGAATATTCGCATCAAATCCGGAATTTTTCCACAAAAGTATTTTAGTTTAGTGATATTTATATTTTAGTAGATAATTAAAACACAATCATATTAATAAATAGACAACTGAATATCTATATTTTGCTAAATATAATTATTTTCTTTGATAATAATTTTACTTTAATTAACATATCGTTAACACCAAGAAATCTAACTGGGGAATTAATGCATTATGATTTTTGATAGTAATACAGTATAGTATACCTGGTTTATTGTTCTGTCCGCTCCAAGTAGATAGCTTGAGTTGATCGAAAGTTAATATTAATACAAGCAGCCTTGATATTACTTTGTAGATTGATAGGTAATAAATGTTTTTTTTTCAGATGCAGAAGTAATTTCTAAATTTGTAATTAACATATAAGTTTTCATTGAACAGTTTGAATTTTTACTTTGATGTTCACACGTAGATGTCTTTCTCCATGTGTTTCTTTATTCAGTATTAACTTCTTAAAAGTCTGTTCCTCTTTTATTCTTGTATTAATAATCAATCTTTGTTTATCTGCTGTTAAGCTCAAAGCTACACAATGGGTTGTATGTGCTGTGCCCAACACGGGTAGATAATCAATGTGAAATTATAATTATGAGTAGTTCATACAGCTTTCGTTAGATGTCGCCTCGTATTATACATCTTTTTTAAAAACTCGTTCTTGATTGTTAAATATGCTCGAGGGAGCGTCTGCATCCTCCTGACATGAGGTGACGGTTGATTTTCCTCCCTCCATACAGGGTGGCTAGGGTCAACAGGGGAGCGACAGAAAATGTTTTCTTACAACAGAGGAGGTGTTCTTGTTCAATTTTCTCCGACATACGTTATTCTACTCTTCATCCAATCAAAAACGTGGTTAGAAACATCGACGAATACTTTATTTATGTGCACGTTTAAAATTAAAAGGATAATAAAAATTACTTAATTGCTTATTTTAGACTATCACATGTGCTAGATTATGCAATTTTATCATCTTTATCCATTTACTGGTAAGACATATATATATATATATAGATATGCTGCTTAATATTTTCCATCTACACGAAAAAATAATTATGCATCAGAACAGTTTATTTTCTGGGTAAAAATATTTTACATCTGAACGATAAAAATAAAACCGCTTTTCGCATGAATATCTTTAACACTGTGTGTGTGTTGTACTTTGTCTTCCCCTTAGTCAGAGCCATCATCAAACCTTATCAAAACATAGGGTGCTCAGCCGAGTGATGTCTATAGATACACTTGTAAGGATCAATACATGATGAGGGACACACACAGGAAAGTTCAATAATAATGTGCCGCTCCCGTAGCACTACGACGCTCTCGAATGATCGATCTTAGAAGTAGGGACTAGTTTCGTTAGGCTTAACGTTAGAATATTGATGGTTGTCTAAAAAGTCAAACATGAATAGTCTTCTTGGTTGCTCCGAACATATGGACGTATAGTAACTGCTATACAGGGTTTTAATAGCTACTACAGACGAATGTTACTCAGTGTTAAATCTAACGAGGTAAAATCAACTAAATTTAATAACACACACACAAAAGAGTTGTTTATTGGATGTTGTACTTTTCTGTGCATATGTTCTTCTCGGTGTTTACGTGCTAAGTCACGTGAAACTGCTTTAATCCTTTAGCAACTCACTAAAGCTACTTGTTAAGCGTAAAGCTACACAACGGGCTGTCTGTGCTATGCCCACCGTGAGTGTCGAACTACGATTTTTAGCGTGAGAAGCCCAAAGACTTACGGCTGAGCGACCGAGAGTGGGAAGGGGGGGGGGGGGGTGCAAGCTAATTTTAAATCTAGACAAAGTCAGATCTGTGAATTTTTTGACAGGAACGGCATAAAAAGTTTTTAATAACTAACCACATACTGTATCATACAGGAACGGCACAAAAAGTTTTTAATAACTAACCACATACTGTATCATACAGGAACGGCATAAAAAGTTTTTAATAACTAACCACATACTGTATCATACAGGAACGGCATAAAAAGTTTTTAATAACTAACCACATACTGTATCATACAGGAACGGCATAAAAAGTTTTTAGATAACTAACCACATACTGTATCATACAGGAACGGCATAAAAAGTTTTTAATAACTAACCACATGCTGTATCATAGCAACAAATCAATTCCTAACTGAATTATTTTAATCAAACGCTAATTTCAATCAATAACACAAGGGGACTCTGCAGTGCCGGATTAACCACGCCCACTCTATACTTTTTATATCATGAACTTAATATGACTTTCACTTCACCAACTTTACCTCTTTAATACTATAAAAACTGTTGTTCATGTAATGTAATAATATAAATAATGACTCAACAATCCTGTGTGTATTGTATCTCAGCTGGCCTGATGAGCACCGATAGTGAAAAAAAGGCCTCGTTGGACAGATAACATTCTAATGTTCTTGGAATTTATGAAATATCAAATTCTTAACAAAACTCACCCCTGTGAAAATCTGTATGGTTGAGCCGATTAAAGCAAAGAAATAAATGTTAAACAGTCAAGATACAAATGGAGGAATATATCGTATTGTTATAACGTTTTTATTTCGTTTGACTGTTTTTTTTTTAATTATTTGGTGAAATTAATTCGCAGTACAGTTCACTTAACGTTAAAAAATAAGCCTTCTGTGTCATTTCTACAGGCTTGCACGCTGTTGTTACTTGTAGGCCTACGTTTACAAATTACGATCAAACGGAAATACCAAGTTAATATACGACTAATATAAAAATAACTTGTACAACTTCACAACTGATCACTGAAGTAACTGTTCACTAACACTGATACCAATACTTCACCGAAACTAACAAAACGGGCTGATTCACTGCTAGCTATACCAACTGAAAGTAATACACACAGACACTATGCTTCACTGATTTCCCTATTTATAACTCTCCATACTCCTCTAACTTTCTAGTTTTTCGTGACGTCAAACTTAAAACTTTTTAGGCCTACTCTCACTAACATAATTGAAGTTAACGTTATGCGGTCTCTGACTAACATCAGAATTACAACGTTGAAGGTAAAGGCCACAACAGTGCTATAAAGGAGAGCTTAAGTTCTGGACTATGTGAGGCTTAATTCTCTTTTTATTTTTCACACAC
>NW_013678701.1:5811-9415 GCF_000517525.1 Limulus polyphemus | reverse complement strand
TCATTTATCAGATCCGAGGATCAAACCTGAGGCCGTCAGAGCAGACTTTTCATCATTTATCAGACCCGAGGATCAAACCTGAGGCCGTCAGAGCAGACTTTTCATCATTTATCAGACCCGAGGATCAAACCTGAGGCCGTTCTAAACCATTAAATCATAAGTAACACTTTTGTGATGTTAACAATGATGTTGTTAAATTTCTGGACAATTTTTTTTTTTTAAAGCATTATATGATTCTTATTTGTACATTATACAAGTTACATTTTAGTGTTCCGTCTTGTACAATTTAATATCGATGTACAGTCACACCCTCTGGAAGGTCCTTAAAATATTCATACATCATAAATTCAAGATTTTGGTCCATATGGTACATACTTTGGAACAATCGGTGATAGTATTTCATAATTACAACTTATAATTATGACTTACATGATTAATTGTTACTCTATAACTTGATTAGTGTAACTGGCTCATCTTTCATAACCTTAATCACTGCTTATTCTGATAACTTTGGTTCTTATTCAAAACAACGACTTTATATCAGTTAATGAATCACAATCTTTTGAAAGAAGCATTCCACGCACCCTCATAGTTTCGGGATCAACTTTTTAATTGTATATATATATATATATACGTCTAAAGCTATGACAGTCAAGTTTTTTATAAATGTAACTCAAAACTAAAAGATGTTTTATTATAAATATAGACAATTCAAGATCCTTGCAGGTGTTAACTAAACTGAATTTTTAATCTGAACGGCACCTTGATGAACTGCGAATTGTACTATTAACTTAAAGGTTCCAGAAAGCAGCACCCGCCGTCACTAGGGCTTCTCCTTGAAATCGAATAATTGGATTCACTCTTACTACTGCCCCATGACAGAGGCAGATGGCGAGGTCTCGCTGACCAATGTTCCCAACGGAACGGGAGGAACTAAGACTGCCCCAGTTGAAAGATAAAAATGATTTTTCAGTACAATCGCGTTTCGAACCCTGAATTTTCAACTCAACTACTCAACTACTACCCATCATTTTTATGAACCAAATAGATCTTGTCAAGTTTATTTAATCACTCAATTACTACCCATCATTTTTATGAACCAAATAGATCTTGTCAAGTTTATTTAATTACCCATAATTTTTATGAACCAAATAGATCTTGTCAATTTATTTAATCACTCAACTACTACCCATCATTTTTATGAACCAAATAGATCTTGTCAAGTTTATCTAATCACTCAACTACTACCCATCATTTTTATGAACCAAATAGATCTTGTCAAGTTTATTTAATCACTCAACTACTACCCATCATTTTTATGAACCAAATAGATCTTGTCAAGTTTATTTAATCACTCAACTACTACCCATCATTTTTATGAACCAAATAGATCTTGTCAAGTTTATTTATTCACTCAACTACTACCCATCATTTTTATGAACCAAATAGATCTTGTCAAGTTTATTTAATTACCCATAATTTTTATGAACCAAATAGATCTTGTCAAGTTTATCTAATCACTCAACTACTACCCATCATTTCTATGAACCAAATGGATCTTGTCAATTTATCTAATCACTCAACTACTACCCATCATTTTTATGAACCAAATAGATCTTGTCAAGTTTATTTAATTACTCAACTACTACCCATCATTTTTATGAACCAAATAGATCTTGTCAAGTTTATTTAATCACTCAATTACTACCCATCATTTTTATGAACCAAATGGATCTTGTCAAGTTTATTTAATCACTCAACTACTACCCATCATTTTTATGAACCAAATGGATCTTGTGAAGTTTATTTAACCACTCAACTACTACCCATCATTTTTACGAACCACATAGATCTTGTCAAGTTTATTTAATTACCCATATTTTTTATGAACCAAATAGATTTTGTCCTAAAGTAATTTTTAAAAAGCTGCAGTCTGATAAACATCCTCAGCAAGTAACTCCGACAAGTAATTACACTCACCCCTTTGTTTTCCTAAGAGTCCCTGAACACTATTTTCGATAAATCGCTTTCGTAACTTGCTATTATGCGAATGTAAAAATAATAATTTTTCTTCGGTTAGGTGTTGTCTATTATTATATTGACATAAAAGGTTGTTAAACGAAATAGCTTTACTAAAGTATTTCTAACCTTCTGTCACGCTTTCACGTTACAGTGTATGGAAATTTTTACGCTAATATTTTTTTAAGTAAGAGAAATTATAGGCTATAAAAGTTTGTAATATTTCTTTTCCAGGAAAATTTCCAAATTACTAACCCAAGAAATCGTTATCATCAACCAGCAATGATTCTATTGGCTCGAGTATAATTACTCGCAGACTCTTTGTTCCGAAACATTACAAAACAAACAGGTTCTTGTTTGTTATTAAGCATGAAACTACACAAAGGGCTATCTGTGCTTCGCCCACCACGGGTATCGGAACCCTGTTTCTAGCAGTATAAGTCCGCAGAAATACCACTGTGCCATTGGAGTACAAAAAATATATAACTTGTGGCATTGTCACTAGTTTGTGCACATAAAAACAAATCATAAAAGTATTTTAACCAATTTATTTCCACTAATTCAAATCTACAAGTAAGAATATAGTGCGTCTTTTAGACATTCTCAAATTCAATGTTCAACTATATAGAAGTAATGTTCTACCGGTAGGCGTAATTTTCACGAAGGGCTCGAGGGACATGTTCCTCGCGCTTTTTCTTGGATAGAATAACCTCAAACGTACCCCAGCTCCCTCTATACACACACACATACTTAGTTTAGATGTAGGAAAGTCACAACCTGTATACCTCACCCTCGCGAGAAATGGCTGCGTCTTCGCTCATCAAAGCTATCGAACTCCCCTAAGGCTGTTAATCTAATTTTTCTATCCGAGGTTTGAAGTCGTGTTTTCCACGCTTGCTAATAAAAGCCCCCCCCCCAGTGGCACAGCGGTAAGTCTGCGGACATACAACGCTAGAAACCGGGTTTCGATACCCGTGGTGGGCAGAGCACAGATAGCCCAGTGTGTAGCTTTGTGCTTAACTTCAAACAAACAAATAAACTATAATAAAAAGTACATTCTTTAAATTTGAACACTGTCCTACAAGACAGACATCAATTCAAAATGCGGGTCCCAATATTAAGCCATGTGGTTTATAAGGCATAATCTAAATAGCCATTGTGCAAAAAGCCTAAAACTTCAAGAGTAATAATGCTTTACTGCTATTGCTATACACATTTCATGTCATTTGACGGACTTTTATAGCTCTTTTGATTCGTAGATAAGAGTTCTTACAATAAAATGTAAATTTCAAGTTTTGCAAAAAAAAGAAAGGTTTCAATACAAATTGTTAATAAGAAAAAAAATTCTAATTTTCGTCTAATCGTCGAAATGTTACAATAAATTGCTCTTATGATTGTGTTTGTTAAGAAGTTGGGTTACTATTTGATATCGTTTGCTTCCTAAGCTTTTTTATCTTTTTTATCTTAAAATTCTCGAAACCAGACCAAATCACAGCATGTTTTTTTATTTCGCATTAAGTGTTTGTTTGTAATCAAGCACAAAGCTACACAATGGGCTATCTGTGCTCTAGCCACCACGGGTATC
>NW_013678701.1:0-5180 GCF_000517525.1 Limulus polyphemus | reverse complement strand
GTTGTAAGTCCGAAGACATACCGCTGTGCCACTGGGGGGGGCGCATTTTATTTCCTTTTCAACTGGTGAGATATAAAGTTGAAAGATGACCTAACGCTCTCTTGTAGTCATTGCTGGGATTAGAGTTGATGCAACCGATACAATTATATGGGGACTCAGCGCCAAAGAAGGGGGCCTCTATATCGAATCATACCAAGAAGGAGATCTCCATTATCGCAGTATTCCATGGGGGCCTCAAAGGGTATAAATCCGGGCCTGTTTGTATCCTCTACTTTCATGGCACAACCAAGAAGGAGATCTCCATTACCGCAGTATTTCATGGGGGCCTCAAAGGGTATAAATCCGGCCCTGTTTGTATCCTCTACTTTCATGGCACAACCAAGAAGGAGATCTCCATTATCGCAGTATTCCATGGGGGCCTCAAAGGGTATAAATCCGGCCCTGTTTGTATCCTCTACTTTCATGGCACAACCAAGAAGGAGATCTCCATTATCGCAGTATTCCATGGGGGCCTCAAAGGGTATAAATCCGGCCCTGTTTGTATCCTCTACTTTGGCAGAAAATGAGAGAGAAAACAGATCTCGTTTCTTTTTAACTCCATTTATTTCGTGAGGATATAAACATGTTGTTAAATGTTTATGCTTATGTTTATGTTTATTAAATGCTTCATTGAATTTCTTGAACAAACCACACCAAAGCTAATTTACGGGTGTGTTAATATGTTACACGAGAAACTTCACGGGAAACAAAAGCTGTGCAAACAAACATTTGTACATCTTGTTTCGACCGACAATTTTCATGCAAATCATTTTACCAATCGTGAAACCCCCTTAAAATCCCCTCTCCCCATTTGGAGATCCCAGTAATAAAATTCTAAAGATCTACTTAATTGGAATGACATCTTATATTTTGACGTTAATCTAGACCTAAGATCCCTCTAAAACAAAAACAAAACATTTGATCCTCATCTATGGTAACCAGTTTTGAAAATTTCCAAATGTTAATTTACATCCGGAAGGATTCTTTAGATTAGATTTTAATATAATTTTCAATTAAAATCGGTTCATTCAAACCTAAGATAAAAAAAAAATTCCTGGTCCCCCATTTTTATGAACCCTCACGACCCTATTGAAGTTACGTCTTCTTTCACATTCTTGGGGGGTGGGGGAATTTACATGTTACATTTCGACCCCTTTTGCTGTTGTTTAGTTGTGGGATAAGCTCAAATATCATATAAACGTGGACACAGATATATATATATATATATAACCGCTGTATAGATATTTTATTTTCACAACTTAGAGTGTTCAAAGGTCAATATTTCCCTTGTTTGTTTTAGAACAATTTCTCCTTACATATGTTTATGTTGAGCTTATTGTTTTTCCAGAATCTTTGAGAGTTCTAGCAGTTTACATGTGAATTATATGTTAAATTCTATTCGCGTGAGCTCGTGCGCGCTTCTGCTATTTTAAAATTCTATTAGTTTAATTACACAGAAGGTGTACAGGTAAGGATTCCAGTGAACAGTCCTCTAGCAAATTATAATTAGTGAATTTAATAACCTACCTATTGATTAGATACCCAGCTCTGAATTTTCCGTTCAGTGTTTTGACGTCATTATGATATCATCTTTATCCCAGCTAAACAGCGCTATCAGAAAGAGTTATTATTGTGAATGTGGTTTTATCCTCTTATTACAGCTATCTGGGGAATCCTGATCAGTGCTATGGATCATTCTTAAATATAATATTTTAAAACCAAAACACACTTCAGATAATTAAACTCGTGCACAAGCAAGTCCTTCAATACTATTGGTTGAAAATATAGTCGGATCGATAGTGTTACAGATTGTTCCATTGTAGCATGTGAAAGTTGTTTAGAACAAAGACATATTTCAATCATCTATTCTATTATAGGTTGAGGACAGTATAATTCAATCACTTATCTGCTATAGACTGAGGAGAACATAATTAAATCATGTTCTATTAAGAAATTGAGAACAACATATTTTAACCCTTATTCTGGTAAAAAAAGAGAACGCCAAGAGGTCAAACACAACTAGTTAGAATGGAAAGAACAGCAAAAATGTTTTATTGTGTTGGCATTTAAAGTGTCTATATACATGTCAATGCAAACTTATTTTTCTCATACATGTGATATTTTATCTGATCAGGTGATAAATGATGTCAGATGAGAAACTTTTTCCGGTAAGCTTTTCTGGTTCGAAACTTGATGAGTTTCAACAATAATATTGGAAACTTACTCATGTTTCATCAACGTTCGTCCTCAATCTATAACAGAATAGATGATCAAGTTACATTGTCCTCAACCTGTTATTGGAACAAAAGACTGACTGATGTTGTCCTCGATCTAATTTTAGAAAAGAAGAAACTAGTTGCCTTTTATATTGTCCTCAATCTGTTAATAAAAAAAAGGTTTAATTATGTTGTCCTCAATCTGTAAATAGAAAAAAGGTTTAATTATATTGTCCTCAATCTGTTATAGAAAAAAGGTTTAATTATATTGTCCTCAATCTGTTAATAGAAAAAAGGTTTAATTATGTTGTCCTCAATTTGTTAATAGAAAAAAGGTTTAATTATGTTGTCCTCAATTTCTTAATAAAAAAATGTTTAATTATGTTGTCCTCAATCTGTTAATAGAAAAAAGGTTTAATTATATTGTCCTCAATCTGTTAATAGAAAAAAGGTTTAATTATGTTGTCCTCAATTTCTTAATAGAAAACAGGTTTAATTATATTGTCCTCAATCTGTTAATAGAAAAAGGTTTAATTATGTTGTCCTCAATTTCTTAATAGAAAAGAATTGATCAATGTTGTCCTCGATCTGATATCATAACAGAGGAAGCATCTCATCTGCTGTGTAAGATTTAACTTGATGTGTTTAATGAATAGAACGTCGAAGCTCCTTCCATTTATCTGCCCCCTAATGGCCCAGTGGTATGTCTGCGGAATGATAACGCTAAAAATCGGGTTTCGATATCCGTGGTGGGCACAGCACACAATAACCCATTATGCTTAACTACTCACAAACATACCAACCATGTATTTATTTCTATATACCTTAAATCATAATACAATACTTTCTTTGTGATTATGTTTAAACCACGATCGAGAAGCCTGAGTTTTCCCCTATCAAATACCTATATATTTGAGGCACAAATTGGTCTTTTTTTTCTATCCTATATCTTAAATGGAAACCAGAGTTGACTTTGTAGGCTTACTTTACACATAAAAAAACAATATAATGACACCTGAAATAGCTAGAATCATGCCGTGATTTTACATGTTTGTCCATTACCTTTATACATATTGTGAACAACGGTAGTGAGTAAGATTAAGGGTTTGTCCATTACCTTTATACATATTGTGAACAACGGTAGTGAGTAAGATTAAGGGTTTGTCCGGTAGTGAGTAAGATTAAGGGTTTGTCCATTATTAGAAACTTGGTTTAATAAAGAGATCATTTATCTTTGACTGACTACACTACTTACACCACGATGATATCTAATGATACAAAGATATCATTAAATCTTTGACTGACTACACTACTTACACCACGAAGATATCTATTGATACATTTTGTTTCTTGGTTTATTTTAGAGCAAGTCCACAATAAGCTACCTGCTATGTTCACCGCATGGAATCAAACGCCGGATTTGAGCGTTATAAGTCCGTAAATTTACCTCTGTCCCGCCGACACGTATGTCAGTGCACTGCATGAACTGTGACAATCACACTGTTACGGGACTAATTTCTAGTTATTGTAGCTTCTGTTTAATGATGTAAAAATATGTTTTTTAGCACTTACTTTTCTTATCATTTAGGTTACATAGCAGTATCACAGCTAATTGGTGCTATAATCGTATTGGCTTTGATAATCCTGGGAGTGATGACGTATTTTGGCTACCGATGGTTGTTCCCTCGGTTTCATTCAACGAAACTTGCAGAAGATGGAAGTTCGACCTTGTTACATCCAGGAAAGTCTCCTGGTACCGGTAGCGTTCCTTCTTTGAAGATCAGTTATAGTTTACCAGATATAAAAGAAGAATTTCAAAGAGAACCTTTCTGGCCAGTGATAAAGAAAGAAGCGCCACCTAGACAGACAACTTTGCCAACTGTGCCAGTCAGACATCAAACGTTCCAGAGACAGCTGTCACATCGTCTGGAGTTTAATACTGTTCCTTTCGAAAGTAAGAAAAATCCATACCAAGGAACACCATCTTACTGTTAGACAGAGTTTTGCAAAAAAAATATTTAATTTTTCAGAGTATCATAACATCTAACTATTAAAAATTACAACATAAAATAAATCAAACGTGCAGGTAAAGTAAAACGATATAGATATTATGTTACAAAAGTCCCAAGATATTGTAATGGAAATAGTTCTATTCAAATAGGTCATTCCCTAAACACCACACTATTTTCTTATTCAGCTTTGTTTATTATTATTAATATTCTAAGCTCTCTAAAATTCGAAGGAGTCTGATATCAAAAGATCTGGTGTCCTTTTAGGATCAAATCAAACTTTAGAAACCCAACGCACAAACTCTAAGATAATATCTTGGGTTATACAAGGTTTCATGTCGTTCTACAAAGCAATTTTGAAGAACAGGACATATTATTTTAATATAACTTTAGATTCGCTAATAAAAAAACACCATTCTTAAATTTCTATCAACATCATTTACTACACAAAACGTTTCATGATCCTCTTCTAAACTGTAGAATGTTTAGAAAGTGTGCCAATAAAAGGGGGGAGGGAATCTTATCTCGGGAATGGTACGTTTTGGTTGGTTAAGTAACGTTAACTTTTTTTTATAGATGTTAGAACATCTTGGCTTAACCTACCCTACATCATTTGAAAAACTGTAAGAGAAGGAAACCCTACACAATAGAAATGAAACCTGAGGCATTCACAGTCATGAGACCAAAATTATATATATTATTTGAATATCTATCGCATTACCTTACTAAAGAATTAGTCAAATCAGTTTTTGATATTAGTATATGAAAATGAACAGCAGTTAGTTATGTAAACTGTATCCGTTAATTATATCAGTTTCTGCTTTTTGAAAGGCAGTTAGTTATGTAAACTGTATCCGTTATTATAACAGTTTCTCCTTTTTGAAAGGCAGTTAGTTATGTAAACTGTATCCGTTAT
>NW_013678700.1:3178-9587 GCF_000517525.1 Limulus polyphemus | reverse complement strand
CTACATGCTGAACTGCTTGTGCGTAACGCAGTTTTGATTGTACTCTGACAGTTTGAATTTCCTTGGTCTCCTGGAATTTTTTACAGCCCTTGTATGCTGCCGAATGTTCACCCCCACGTAAACAACACACTGGAGTCTACTTAGTATAGTCCTTGTAGCACAACGAACATTACTGCAGCACACGTTCGCTGTATGACCGTAACGTTGGCACTTATAGCACCTTGTCGGGTGGGGGATAACTTCCCGTACAGGAAACGACAAAAAGCCGAATTGGACTCTCTGAGGGAGGCTCTTAAATGAAAACTGAAGTATCATGGAACCTATAGATTCTTTAAGTTTTAGTTCCTTGTTGTATCTAGTCATCCTAGTTGCCTTTATAACCCCCCTCTATAGTTGTACAGTCCTCCTCAGTAATGTCGAGGTGGACTCCATGAATGATACCCCTAACAGAGGGTGGAGGCCTATTCACAATCAAGACTATTGTCTAGCACAAAAACCATCTGTGGATATAAAATACGATCCCAGATTCAAGACGTAAAACAAATGATCTTTAGACGATCCGTTTGAAGTTGGATTTTGTCAGTGGGCCCAATGATATCATTAAGAGCATTGGATTGACCTTCGCAATATTGACGTCCGGCGATGTTACAAAAACTATTTGTTTTCTATCTGGAGTCGACTTTTTGTGTCCGATGGATTCGACACTTGATCCTGAATCGGATCTCACTCGTTTGCCGGCACAATCTCTATCAAATTCCATGTCGTGCGACACGTTAACTGGGCCAGAAGTGGCCGACCCATTCACCCATCGTCGAGGGTCGTCCACGTCCTTCCCTCCTCTCTCAGTATGACTACTAGCCCGTTCACTTTTTCGTGGCATTGTTCACTACCAATCTCGCTCGAACTCCGAAGTGCAACTCCGGACTCTCTTCGATTCTCACAAACAACATCAAGTAATAATCAACAATAATACTATTCAACCATACTTCGTGAACTAACTTGTTACATCTCAAGGTAGGGCTATATTCACTTGTTAGATCACGAGATTACAAATCATGTGATCGTAATTTACATAATCTTGTGCAACATGTCTGTTCATAATTTACATACTCTTGTGAATAATTAATGATATCTGTACGTCACCGCTAGGGGAAACTGATATCGGTCTCATAATACATGTAAAATATACGTGATGATCTAAAAGGTGAGTTAGCGTTTTAAATGTAACTAAAAATTCATAGATAAACTAAACGATAGAAGGAATAATAAATGAACGATAAACACAACCATAATCAAATTCGCTATCTCACAAGGTAATATGGAGAAGTTAACAGGCATTTAAGAAAAACTAAACTTCCTATAAGTGTTGTTTCTTATTAGTTTCCATACTATAAAACTTAAATGTAAAATATAAAATTGTTTATTTTGTCTTCCCGAATGCACAAATGGCAACTTTTAAAAACATTTCTACAGATAAGCCACCAAATATTTTTATTAACAATAGACATTCTACGATGAAATATTAAAATAAATGATCTCAGTACTGTTTTTTTTTTTCAATTAATCTCCAAATAAAAAAATTATTTTATTGGGTATGAAAGTATGAATCAGAACAAAATCTAGCTTGCAACATTGTAGTTATCTTAATCTTATAGGGCTAACTTTTACAGTCAAGGTGTTCCCACACCTCTGTTGCTAGGTCAGACAAGGATGTCGGAATACTTTGTAGAAGTTTCTAGCCAAATGGCATAGGCCTGGCATGGCCAGGTGGTTAGGGAGCTCGAATTGCAATCTCCGTTCCACCAAATATGCTAGCCCCTTTCAACTGTAAGGGCGTTATAAGTGATGGTCAATCCCATTATTCGTTGGTAAAAGAGTAGCCCAAGAGTTGGCGGTGTGTGGTGACGACTAGCTGCCTTCCCTCTAGTCTTACACTGCTAAATTAGGGACGGCTAGCGCAGATAGCCCTTGTGTAGCTTTGCGCGAAATTCAAAACAAACCCAAATGCCATTTTATATTTTCAGGGCTTCTCATAACTGTTGGTTTCCACTGTTTCCTCATTATTCCCCAGATTAAATAAATACTTTGCCCAAATTAGTTCACCAGTTGTTGTTGTTTTTTTAATTTATAATAATATTCTAATATATCTATTTTACCTTGGTGTACTTACTCGTCTTTGTAAAGCTCCAAGTTAACATTTGTTAAAGTTATGATGGTGAAGGTAAAAATATAAACTACACTTTCAGAGCAAAATATTAGCACAAAGACTAGGAAACTAGCATAGACAATTTCATGTGTCTTCTCAATACAATAATGTAACATTTTCTTAGCTTCCACTTGGATATTTGCTATAATATTTAAGGCTATTATATAGTAATTGTATAGTTTCTTGTTTAGTTTTGCAAGACACAAATTTGATCATTGGAAGGTAAATAATATTAGCTTATCAAAATACATCATAAATTTTCCCTTGTAAAACTTTCAACCGAACATCACTGTTATTTCAAAGAGTCCCGAGCGTGGCCTGTTGGTTAGCATATTAGACTGGGGAACCGAGGAGAAGCAGTACAACAAAATGGGTTTATCATAAAAGTGACGGTCAATTCTGCTATTGGATTAACAGTGGCCACTTCAAGTGAAAACTGATTATCTTCGCTCTGTTCTGCAGTTTAAAATTATGGCTGTCCATGACTGACCTGAAGAGTATTCAAACTGCTTGCTTAGCCTATTGCGTATATAAGGTGTCATTCAGATGAATGAGCAAACCTTGAAGGAATAAAAGAAAATAAACTCTTTAGACCAAAGTTTGTAATAAATAATGACATTTTAATCTTTTCTAAAAAAAAACAAAACCTACCTACCTACAATTTACAGAGCAATAATAAATCTTTTTTTTTTTTGATAAGATAAATCAAAATGGATTCAGTTCGTACATATCATAAAAGTCATGAACAAACTAGGTAGAATATATAAACAGAAACGAGTATATCTGGTTTGGTGTAAAACAATAAATGTGGTATTTTTAGGTGAACTAATTTCCTCGCAAGCGTTAGATAGATCCGCTTAATAACGAGAGGATCGAACAGGAAATTTGGAGTAATCTGAATCTGAAAACTCGACTGAGTTTCAAGCTGTGAGAAATAAACAGACTGGATGCACTCATGAAATGTGAAAACAATATTTATTAATGACACAAAAACAAAAGTGTGCATACATGTATAAGATACTGGACAATAGTCTCTACTGGATTTAGTTTTCTTCGCTCGATATAGATATCCATTGAAACACTCACGCCTATAACCAGGTAAAACTCAGGAAGTATTGAGGTTCCGATCTAGCAAGAAATATGTTGTGATTTCTTTGCGATAGCGTCCCCACGTGACTGGTTATTTTCTCACAGCATTCGTCGGCTGTAACATACAGACATAATCCATTCGGCCAGAGAAGAGCGCTGTAGTCGTTGATCCTTTTAACGTAGATGTGTGACGTTACACAACATACTCTATGGCAGATTAGTTCTCTATCTACTATAGAGATCAAAGACACAAAGGCAACTAAAACGAAATAACTTAAACAGTTTTATGAACCATATTTTTATTCTAAACTTGTATAGAAACAGCCTAAATAAAAAATAATAATAATCTCCATCATCACTAAAGATGGTGGAAAAATACATGATATACTCGCATATCGCACAAATATGGTGTTTTAGGGATTTTAATATCCTTGTTTATCGATGTTTTTTTTCAGTTTTAACAACCTTATTCCACAACGTTTTTCATTAGTTTGTACATTAATACTTCACAGTGTTTTTCATGAATTTCTACGTCATTATTTAAAACTCTGCAACTTCACTTTAGGAAACATTACCTATTTAACTGCTTATTGCGTGAGAACTTTTGATCATTCTACCTCAAGAGGAATACCAAGTTTGAAGAAAATCCAAACATTTCGTTTTGAACTGTCGAGTGATAAAAAAGAAACGATATACAAATTATTTTTTAAAGTGACACCCTTAATATTATATTAGATAAGAGTACCATGAAAATGTATTTATTACTACAACTTTCAGTGTTTCATGTTCAGCAGTTTTGTCTTGAAATCTTGTTATAAATTAGTGCACTCTCGTTTTTTTTTCTGGTTAGTATTAATCTTTATCTTTTTTTTTTTTCAGGATTATTTGGCTGGCTCGGATCTTATAGTAATAGTAGAAGTAGTGGTTTATTGAGAATGGTATGTTGACGTGTTCCATGTTTCTTAAACGAAAAGTTTTTAACAAAATAACATTTTAATAATTTATTTTTATCATTTAAGTCACGTTTATTTTTCTTCAAGATCTCTGGCGGTTTAACGGTAAGCTTGAGGGCTTAGAACGCTAAAATTCTGGGTTGGATTGCAGAAAGCTCATTGTGCAGCTTTGTGCTTAACAACAAACTTTTCTTTCCTGAAGGAAAAATGAATGCTCTGAAACATAACATATACTTATATGTCTGAGAAATACAATATATCCTGAAATTTTAAAAGGAAACAGAATGTCAAAAAATATGTTATTTCACTAAATGTGTCATTTTTTAATCTTATGCTTAGATACTTAAGCGTTTATATCTCGTGAATATGAAGATTTTAAAGTTCACAAATAAAATAATTCAATTTTCATTAGTTCGTATTGTGTGAAATTTAACATATTTGGGGCATTCTTATTATCATTTTAATATTTAGTTCCTGTTCCTAACAATCGTGTGCCTAGCGGCAGAAATCGGAGGTATTTCAACCTTGGGTATTCTAAGGATTACGGTGAGTATTATTTACAATACTTCGATTTTTTTTATGATTTATTTGATATAAATATTATTTCATTCAATTAATTAGGCAAAAAGTAAATTTCAAAATCTGAAAATACTCAGCTGGCGCCAAAATGTTACAAATTATAATGAAACTATGCAGGTACAAATAAAGCAACAATGCGATCATAGTTTAATTTACATATATGTCATAGAACATTAATGATTAATATCTGACGTTTCATAAAATTTTAAAATGTGAAACTATCCAATACTAAAATTAGATTTTTGATGTGTCGTGTAATAAAATTGCAGAAAAAAAACTGTTTAATATGCGTGTAAACTCTCATAGTTTACTGTTTATACTCGCTTGTTTATTACTTGTTTCCCTAGCTAAAATTGGAAATTAATTGTTAATAGAAAAGTACTGAGTGTAAGATACTAAAGAAATATTCATGACTTCAATGGCCTCGTGATGTGCTTAATATTATATTTTACAAATTATTTAAAATTAACCCTTTTATTAATATCACATTTTCATGGGCTTTTTGTATTGGTATCACGAGAGAAAACTGTGTTCTGTGTTAACAATTTAAATTGTTTAACACTGATTTATTGAATCAAGTTTAACTGGAAATTCCAAATATCTCATACCCATGCTTTTAAAAAATTATAAACAAAACTTTTAAAGAGTTAGTACTGATATGGCATTTTCAAGTGTAACACAGTATTTGCGATACATGGGCTAGATCAGAGTATCCTAAGGTTTAGGTATGGATGTTCTTAATTTACTACTGTTGACCGAGGGAAGGGCAAACAGTCATCAGCCCTCCCCGCCTATGGAGCTTTTTTGAATTAATCTAATAGCGGGATTCACTGCTAAAACTATAACGCCCCCATAGCTGAAAGTGCAGAATGTGATCAGCGGAATATTGCAGCTCCAACCTTAGACCTTTTCATTCTCAGTACAATACTGAGAATGTACATCACTAGGCCACTCCTGGCCCCTGGTGTTCGGAAATAAATTACTTTGCTGTTAAAATTTGGCTATAAGGTGATGGATCAAGACATTTTAAAATGTTACACAACAGGTCTATAAATCTGCATATATATATACTAACTGGAGTACATGGAAATTATGTAGATTCATGATTAATGAAAGACATGAAAAATTGCTTCCCTTATATGTAATTGTACAAAAAAAAAGCCAATAAAAACTGCAAAACACAAAATCTGAAACCGCAAATTTGCATGTATCTCTTTATGGATCCAATAAACCTCCATACTAAATTTGTTGAAAATCCATCCACAGGAAGGGAGTTGGTGGTAAAAACGCCCATAAAAACAGCAAAACTGAAAATTTGTATGTATCTCCCCATGGATCCAATAAACCTCCATACCAAATTTGGGGAAGATCCATCCACGGGAAGGGAGTTGGTGGTAAAAACGCCCATAAAAACAGCAAAACTGAAAATTTGTATGTATCTCCCCATGGATCGAATGAACCTCCATACCAAATTTGTTGAAAATCCATCCACGGGAAGGGAGTTGGTGGTAAAAACGCTCATAAAAACAGCAAAACTGAAAATTTGTATGTATCTCCCCATGGATCGAATGAACCTCCATAC
>NW_013678700.1:0-2377 GCF_000517525.1 Limulus polyphemus | reverse complement strand
TTCAAGCCGTCTCCAGCCATTATTACTCATCCATGTATGATAAGATTCTATATGCTTAGAGTTGCCAAGTGTAAATTTAATTTTTTATCACTTCCAGGAAACAGGTACGATAGTTGTTTATATATTACCTTAGTTGGAAAATTTGATTCTCTAAGTTATGAAATAATCAAACAGAACTCGGCAATGAGAAATTTGAGTTTTATTCCAAACCCCTTGGCGACATCTAGAGGATACAAAAGAAATTAAAGAATGAAATAAACGCAATATATCATAACCATCGTTGAAAATAGCATCTATATAAATACAATAGCAATGTTTGTTGTCTACTGTATGTCCATGTAGACTACTTCGCAGAGTGTGGATGGATCTTTACCAAATTTGGCATGAAGGTTTGTTAAGTTCACGTGGAGATACATGCAAAATTGCGGTTTCACATTTGTGTGTTTTGCAGTTTTTATTATCGTTTTTTACAATTACATGTAAGGAAAGCAACTTTTCATGTTCTAAACCTTTCATTAATTATGAATTTACATAACTTCCGTCCAGGGGACGGGAACTCCAGTTAGTATGTAATAAAATATACGTATTTCAATAATACACAGAATCTTATTATGATAATTCGAATTAGTTTTAGAGAAAAGTTATTGCAATAATATGTTTCAATCATTGTTGTTTATATCAGACCCTATAGTCCTGACAATATATGTCACTTATATAGTTTACACATTTATACTGGAACATGGGTTACTCATTTATCGTTGTTTAAAAAGGTGAAGCTTGAAAATCAGTGTGGTTCCCTTTACCTGGTGTTTAGACCAGATTGAGGGCCACAGTGTGCCAGATACTGTTCAATAGATGGTCAACCATTCGGTATACTATATGTATAAGTACTCCGTTCTTTATAAATATTGACAACTTGGAGCTTTAAAGTGCTCAGTTCCATATCTGAATTTTAACACTTTCAGACCGAGTTGCCTTTTAATCTTCCATATATTTTTGTTTTACATCCAGTGACCACTCTTTCTTATTGCAAATAGAAAAGGCAGTAGCATTGATGTAAATATATATATATATAATTTGGCTTTTTTTTTCGACACCACATTAGCTGTTTTTGCACATGTATTTTGTGTTGATTATTTTTATAAAACTAATTAAAAATCAGATTCCTCTCGAATTCGGATTCAAACCCTAGGTGGTTAATGTAGCTATAAACACAGACACAGTGTCTTAGACCACTACGTCATTCCCAGATACAGTGTCTTAGACTACTACATCATCCCCTAGATACAGTGTCTTAGACCACTATGTCATCCCCTAGATGTAGTGTCTTAGACCACTACGTCATTCCCTCAGTTCACATCTTCCATGTTCCTCTGTTTTCTTAACGCACCAGTTTTAATCTAATGACTGTGGATAGCAATTCATCATTGTAATTAGCAAAACAATATTCATAAAACTCTTAATATATATATGTGATACGCTTGTCAAAACTTAATTCAGATTAACATCTACCAATCCAACCCTCCTTTGTTTGATATTTGTTTTTCTCTTCACAAGGAGAAGTTTGTTTGTTTTTTTAAAATTTCCCACAAAGCTACACGAGGGCTATCTGCGCTAGCCATCCCTAATTTAGAAGTGATAGACTAGAGGAAAGGCAGCTAGCCAACACCACTCATTGTCAGCTCTTGTTATACTCTTTTGTCAACGACAAGTGGGATTGACTATTAACGCACCCCACAGCTGAAAGGTCGAGGAGTGACACTAAAATATAAGTTTTTGAGAGATTCAATACAGCTGAAGTATCATCATCTACAAAGCCCACAGTGGCTTCTAACACTAAATATCGGGTTTTGATAACTACAGTGGGCAGAGTGGCTTTGTGCTTAATAACAAACAAACAAAATAAGACACAAATATGGAGAAACAGTTACCAGGGCGTAACGGCGGGAGTTGGAACATGCCATAAACACAAGGAACTCTGATACCCTGGACAGACATGCTTGACCAAAATGCCCAGTATTTTAAAAGTTTCAGAAAATCGCACTCGTTGCCGAGCATCATTTTTTCTTTTTTTAGGTGAATTTTTTCATCCAGTATACGAACAGTGGATCAGACATATATTTGATGTATTTATTTAAAATAGCCCCAGTGGCAAAGCGGTGTGTCTGCGGACTTACAACGCTAGAATCCGGGTTTCGATACCCGTGGTGGCCGGAGCACAGATAGCCCGTTGTGTAGCTTTGTGCTTGATTACAAACAAAGAAATCTTTAAAATATATTAACACAAAATTCGCACTAGTTATAATCCATAAATTTGAGGTAGTGCTCGTGGCTTCCATGATTTCACTGATTCAACGATTGTTTGTTTGTTTGTTTG
>NW_013678699.1:7617-10401 GCF_000517525.1 Limulus polyphemus | reverse complement strand
GTTAAGTATCCGTTTGTTAATTAATTTTACGTAACTTCGTTCCGACGGAAACTTTAGCGACACAAGTCCTTACGTAATAAAACTGGTTTATTCTTTCCGAATATAACTTTACGATACACTTAATTTCAACAATCGCGCTAAAACAATCGCTATAACAACGAACGTGTTCAATAATACTCTCTGACTGCAGATCAACTACTCACTGTCTACACACACATTGTCACGTCACGTTGTCACCCTCTTATATATATATACCAGGCTACCCTATCTGTATCTAGTAATCTCCCGACTATTCCCGAAGGTTCGAAAGAAGTGGCGTGACACTAGTCACGTGACCTCGCTGACGCAACAATATATACGATCTAAAATATATATAGTTTCGACATGGAGAACATCCCATACATGAGTTCAAGTTATTGTATATCAAATACTATTTTATTAATGCGTCGGTTGTTTAAATGGTAAATAATTAACAACCTGACTAATGCTATATGCCTTTTACAGGATAATGTGAGGTCATTTCTTTAATGTTAACACTCGACAAATATTTTCTATAATCATGATTTTTAACAACAATGTTCTTTTTTTGTTTAATTTTGTTTGCCTGCTTCTTTCTCAACTGGCCCTTTTAATTGTTTTTACTAAAGAAAGGTGTCGTTAAAAATCAGTTTCTTAACTAAGGCGTCGTTTTTTTTAGCCAATAAATCCAGAACATAAAACGCATAAAAACATAAAACGTCACCTATTATGTATTTCGAACACAGATACGTATTTATACAAAGTTTTTGGAACGGCTATTGATTGGAAAGTAGATTTATTTGTGTACAACTTTTCGTCTCTAACAGTAACATGATCGTGTACAACATTTAAAGTACAAATACATTCACATAACATATACATCCAATCAAATAATCTTACTTAAGATTATGCTGACTCCATCTGCAATATTTTCATATTCTTGAAATTTTCTTTGTTTTTCAATCATGTTTCTATTTACATTTGATTATTTCTGTTTTTTTTTGTTCTATGCATCTAGTTGTTATTTTATTACCTATTTGTCTTATATAGAAACTTTCTTCGTCTATGCAATATGCCCTTACCACATTCTTCATATATATTATATATAAAACACAAACATATGTGCCTGTCTGTTTGTCCCTTATGTAGCTACTCGTAGGTCACTGGGCCAATCTCAACCAAACTTTATGGATAATGGGAGTTCACAACCCCTTCCACCCCATTATTGTTATTATTAAGCGTTTATTATCTTTGGCTAAGTTAACGTTAACTACATTATTGCCCCCCCCCCCTCCAGTGGCACAGCGTAATGTCAAACCGGGTTTCAATACAACTGATGAGAAGAGCACAGACAGCCCGTTGTGTAGCTTTGTGCTTCACTACAAACAAACAAACAAATTACATTCATATATAGTGCTACGTTCTCACACAACAATAAAAAACTTTATTAAATTTTCCGTCCTTCGGTCGGAAGTCTTCGGATTTACAACGCTAATATTAGGTGGTTCGGTTCACTTCGGTGGACACAGCAGACAGCTCGTTGTGTAGCTTTGTGCTTCACTACAAACAAACAAACAAATTACATTCATATATAGTGCTACGTTCTCACACAACAATAAAAAACTTTATTAAATTTTCCGTCCTTCGGTCGGAAGTCTTCGGATTTACAACGCTAATATTAGGTGGTTCGATTCACTTCGGTGGACACAGCAGATAACTCGATGTGGCTTTGCTATAAGAAAACACACACACACACATTAAATTACCTATAACACAACATACACGCAGTGTGGGGGAGGGCACACAAACGTCTTATATATCTCGGAGAGTGCAGGAGCACCCTCTAAGGAGGAATACAGTGGGAAAAAACGGTCGCCACTATTGCAATAATACATAAACTAAGCTGAAGTTTCTACTCCAACAGCCACCATAAGGCTGATATGAATAGCCGTTTCTTGAGTTATACCTACTTCCTACTTAACTTGTGAAGTTTCAATTTCGGCCCGTAAGACACTCTTGCAGCCAATGACTGTCAATTAATTAATCACGTGGAAGAACATTAAGATCTGAGTGTTGAAAGCGGGAAATAGAAAGCACCCCTGACCATCACACAGTGTATACCATGTTTTAAGTATATACATAGTGAATTCTTAAAGCTTATATAAAACTTTTGGTGAAGTAATAATGAATACAGTGATATGATGTTATGATATTAATTAATTTTTAGGATTTTTGTTTTATTTATCATAGCATCCACCCATTACACTTTTGTAAGTTCATAACCCGGACAAAGTACGGGTATGTCAGCTTGTTATTATATAATTTCGAAAAAAAAATTATATTGGTTCTTGGATTAATTAGTATTTCACTTTTTTTTACGTTTAACTTGTATCTTAAATAAGGTAAGGTAATTGTAAGTATGCTAAAGGTCAGGGAATATTAGAAATGAAGATTGAGTCCTTAAGAGATGATGATTGAAACGTTTTGTTGTGGACCATGATATTAATCCCTTGGTTCTAAACTGGAAAAATTATATTTCAAATATGGATAAAACACTTTGTTGCGTCATCGAGATCACGTGACTATTCTCACGCCCTCTAGTTTCTAGAACTATCCCGTACCTTGGCGAATGCTCTAGTATTTACTAGATAGGGTAGGCTGGTATATATAAGAGGGTGACAACGTGACGCGATAACGTAATGTGTGTGTGAAGATAGTGAGTAATTGAACTGCAGTCAGAAGTATTGACGTTCGTTGATATAGTGT
>NW_013678699.1:5682-6763 GCF_000517525.1 Limulus polyphemus | reverse complement strand
ATAAAAACAGAAGAGTCACAGTCAAGTATGTCCATATATAACCTATGGCACGTTGCTTTCTAGACAGGAAAGACGGGAATATTCCAAAATTAATGCTGACATTCAGTGTTGGCGCGCCCTGTTCCTTGTGTAAACCTTTGTGCTCATTGACTTCTGGTGTTGCTTCAACATTGGCTACAGCAATGGGCCGAAGGAGCGTTGAGATTGAAAAATGCAATACGGCAACATCTATGAGGGATGTGACATTTGTTACAGGTTATTTACAGTTTGATGTAAATGTCGATGCAACAACTTTAATTGTTTTACAATAAAAACACAAAGTTTGGAAAGTTTGAATTTCATATAGCAACGTTTATAACAATCTCTCATCTTTAGCGTTGATATGAAAATGAACTTAAGCCTGACGAGGAGCAGTTGCTAGATTTTGTTTGTTTGAATTTCGCACAAAGCTACTCGAGGGCTATCTGCGCTTTCCATCCCCAACTTTAAAGTGATAGAAGAAAAGCTGTTAGTTAACACCACCTACCCCCGTCTAGTTACTCTTTTACCAACGAATAGTGGAAATAACTGTCACATTATAACGCCCCACTTGCTGTAAGGGTGAGCATGTTCGGTGACAGGATTGAAATCCGCAGATTGCGAGCCGAATGCCCTAACCACTAGGCCATGCCAGGCATTAAACTTTGCTTTATTTCTCGTTCACTGTTGTGTTATCCAGTGTTTTTATTTTATTGCATCTATCTCTGAACGTCGTGCGAATATTAGTTTTCTGAAAACTTTTATTTTTGCTGACATCCGTCTTGGAAATGACACCAAAAGCGTTCCATATTTATAGTGAGCATTAAACCAATCGTGACGTCATTGCAGTTCCAACGCTTGAATTCTGAAATATCCCCAAAGCCTGATATGATTGATGGATGGTGAAACAAAGGAAAATTAAATCTTTAGTGTTTTATATACAGAACGTTATCAGGCCATTGTCCAAAACTTAGTAATAACCTTCGATGACGAGGAACCCACTTTGAGACTAATAATGGCTGGAGACGGCTTAAATGGGTAATGAAGAAAAACTTTAATATAA
>NW_013678699.1:0-4926 GCF_000517525.1 Limulus polyphemus | reverse complement strand
TTATATTAAAGTTTTTCTTCATTACCCATTTAAGCCGTATCCAGCCATTATTAGTAATAACCTATACTGATGGAAATTCTTCAGTTGCCTTAAATGACGGTCATTTTTCTTAAAAATACATTTGTGATGATAAGCTCGTAACACAAGGTAAAATTTCTGGTTTTGTTTGTATTCTGTTCAACTATCAACCAAATAAATACATCTACATAGAATGTATTTAAAGCAGTTCACGTGGCTTATTGAATACAGGCTTATTGTACTCATGAACCAGATGTTGGACATGTGAGGTTGTACAGAGGAAGTTTTATTACACATCCCTATCCGGTTTCTTCTATTTTTGGTACATTTTGAATTTTTTTCCACTTGCTATAACATGAATGCTGGTTAAAAATGCAATATGTATCGATTGACACAAATGTGTTTGTAACGTTATCACACTAATGGTTTTTGTTGTAAGTCTAGACGCAGTCTTATAACACTGATTTCTCTTTTAAATGTTGTATAGTTTTTGATTTTTTTTATTAAAATATGTTTTCTATATTTTGTTGCGAGCAGTAGTTAACATAGAAGCGTAAAATTTGGGAAGGTTTGTGTTTTAATAATCAGGTTCTTTCTTTATGTTCTCCAAGGATGGGTAAGTCCTTGCTATTGTCCTAGTGTGCCATGCTAAAACCTGAAATGTTTGTAGTTAAGCACTAAGCTACACAATGGGCTCTCTGCGCTCTGCCTACCACGGGTATCGAAACTCAGTTTCTAGCGTTTTAGATCTGCAGACATACCGCTGTGCCACGGGAGGGGGGGGGGGCAAACCTGAAATGAAATATCAAATTATTATAAAGCTTTGCATAAAAAAAAATCAAAATATAATTTCACAGGTTCGTATTACATGTATAATAAAAAATTACTTTGCCAGTATTGGCTTTTCCAGCTTCATTTTAGGTCTTGACATAGTTGGTCTGAATAGTATATTTCGTCTACATGGATCAGTAATATTAGTGAACTTACAAGTGATAAAATTGATTATTTTAATATTATGTTATTAAAATATTGAAAGAAGCCAGATGAAACATAAATTAAAAATTTGACCAGAGTTATTATATTGACATGTTGAAGGAACTTAAGAAGATGGCGAACTGCGAGTAATCTTAAAATGAGATATACAAATGTATACTGCAATAGATTCATTGTTATTAATGAAGATGTATGAATTACTGAATTGAAAATATGATTCGTAAAGTTAAAAAGCAAACTTAAACAAAGTTTATTGTAAGCTTAAAGTCAAGTAAGTAAGTATTATGTGAGAGGAGGTGTACAGTTTGGTCTTGGATTTTTTCTGCCTCTTCTAGAGAGGAAAATGAGAATAGTGGGATACTGCACAACAATAAACGTTCTCAAATTTAATTACCAGAGAGAATGCATGTGTGGATGGGAACTATACAGGACATCAAGACGGTTGGAAGGAAATCTAAGAACGTTAGCACAAAAGTTGGTCAGGGTCCATTATCCCCATTAACGCGATCCCATGAGAAAGAAATAAGATAACATTGGATATCATGACCCAGTGAAATCAACGCTGTTATGATTCAGTACCAGTTATGTGGGAGGTTATTTAGGTTACAACCAATCATGTCAAATATAGACCCATTCCAATATGAAACCGATGTGCTGGTAAGAAATGTGTATTTATAATTGAAATATATGTGTGTGAGGAAACATAGATTAATTGAACCGTCACCAAGAGGAACATTTCCAAAAAGAAATTCTTATAAATAAGAACTACAAGGTAATCTATATACACTACGTTGTGTGTATAATCATGTTTCTTTTTTTTTTTTCGTAGTTTCTACTTTTTCTGTTCCTGTTTTTTAACCGATTGAAAATTATTTCTTAAATGCAGGAAATGTAAGCTGTACCAATCTGAAATCCAGAGAATCCATTCCTTTCGTTAGTGGTCCCCACCTCTCACCCTCAAGCCTTTTGGGGTAGTTTGTCACCCTTACATTAAGTATTCAAGCAAATACAACTCTGTGGTATAATTCGTATAACTGCTTTTATTATTTAAACGAAATCACTGTATTTTAGATTGGCTACGTGTCGGACTGTGAATTCGAAGATTCATGGTTCATGACCCGTTGTCGCCAGAAACACGCCACACACTATGGGCCCGTGGGTTCATTATAAGTGTGACGATGAAAACCTAATATTCAAATAGACAAGAGTAGTCAGTAGATGCTGTCTTTCGATTAATAACGAATTTTCCATTTAAAGATCTCCTTAAAATATAGTTACATCTGTAACGGCTGTAATTAGATCTCAAATCGGTCAAGAAATAGCGCTACGAGCCAAAAGTTTGTACTTGAAAAATAATGTGGAGCCATGTTTTGAGCCCCTATGTCGCGGCTAATAAATGTTTCATTAATGATATGATCTTAGCGTCATAAATATCACTAGATAATACAATATCCATGTATTTACTTGACAAATAATATAACAGTTATATCACAAAATAATGCTCCTAGTATTGTTGTTAATCAGCAAATATACAACAATGTATTTATTAATTACGGTGATTATGTCACAATACGAGTAATATGTATGTTTAAAGCAGTGTTTCTCAACTTATTTTGCTCGTGGCTCCCTTTTGAGTTTGATTTATCTCTGTGGCCCCACCATTCGTATACGTTGTTATTTAGAAAAAAGTTACTTTATTTCCATACTGTTGATTTATAATATATTTATAATATTATTTTTACAGTATTGTATTATTTTTAAATATTTTATTTATAACATACTGTTTACTCATACAAGTAAAAATATTCTGTTAATCATTGACATTTTATTCAGTGTGATCCTTGGTCCTGATGAACACTTGAAAGTTTTTGTATGTCACTGTGGTCAGTGATAAGTGAAGATCACCTATCTTCACAATATCAAGGCAGTTACGTATTTTTGATAGCAAACAATTCACCCGACTAAAACCAGATTCAACCAGATAAGATGTGGGAAAAGCGATAAAATACAACTTTGCCTTCTCCCACAGCTGTGGAAACTTATTAGCTATTTCACTACTTATCCAGAAACAATGTTTGTCACGTTTGAATCTAGCTTGGGCTGTTCAAATATTTTATTCGGAGAGTGAAGTTTCGGTGGCCCACTCAGAATTTACGGTGGCCCTTAATTTTCGATCATTCACGTGTGGTGCCTCAGAAACATGGCGTTGTCCCTTGGGGTCCATATGGCCCACATTGAGAACCACTGGTCTAGACTATCAGTCCAAAATTAGGAGTGGCTATACGAAGACAGCCCTTGTGTAAATTTGCATCCACCGTCAACTCTTGGTTACTTGTTTTTGAATAAATATCGGGATTTAACCGTGGGTGTGCTATAAGAGTAACAGTTAAATCTCAATATTCAAGTAGCTCAAGAGTTGGCGGTGGCTGGTGTTGATTAGCTGCCATTTCTCTATCCTATTGGTTCAAAATTAGTGGGAAGTTCTAAAACAAACAAACTGACCTACTAAGCTATCAGAAGTGGTTTACCTGACGGGATTTGCTTTCCTATGTGTATATTATTAGATGAGAATACGTTGTTTCTGGATTTTATGATTCTAATAATTTTAATTCATAAAAACTCCCCTGTTAACTACACATTATATTTGTGTTGATACAAATTACTGAACATCGTATTCAGTACGTTCTGTGCTTCAATGTAAAGAAGGGGTAGTTTTCCTCACGCCTCCGGAAAGATGGTTTCCATAAAGTTGAACAGAAACAATTAGTTAAGAAGGAGAATCACTAGTTGAGAGTTGAATTTCCAGTTTGTTAGTTAAGAAAGTGTTGTGAATTGTTTGAATGAAATAACAATTATTTTATTTTTATCCCTCACTTTCCCCTAACGCCTGGTATGAAACTGTGAAGTGTATCTCTGTTGTCCTTTGAAAATTTGCCTTTTTGCTGCAACACATAAATCTTGATTGACATAAGCTAGTCTAAAAATACAGACCATCGTAAAACATCTGTCATTTCGTGTCGTTCAATGGCTTCCAGTTGTAGGTGAAGTTATACATATATAACACATTCTATATTCAATTTGATATATTCCTGTCAAACAGCTTTCTGCAACACAGACAGTTTAAAAAAAAGTCTTATTATATTTTCCATTATTGAATTTCAAATGCAAGGTTAATTAATGTTTTAAGGTGAAATATAAACGTTTGTTGTTGTGTTCAGTCGAACCTTGTTAACATCCTGTATTAATTATAACTTTAATATTCTAATTTTGATTTGTTTGTTTGGTTTGAATTTCGCCCAAAGATGCACTAGGGCTATCTGCGCTAGCTATCCCTAATTTAGCAGTGAAAGACTAGAGGGAAGGCAAATACACGTAATCAGCCACTGCCAACTTTTGAACTACTCTTTTACCAGCTAATAGTGGGATTGAGCGTCACATTATAGCACCCTTACAGCATTTTTGGTGGTGTTTTGGTTTTCACTAAATTATCAAGAGTATTAGTTTTAATTTTAAAAAACAGTTTCTTACCAACTAGCCTGAATGTTGCTGAAACAAATCGTGAAAATATTATGTGGATCTTTTGTGATTCGTTTATGTTTCTACTTGATTTACTCTAGATGTACAAGTGGTAAGTGAATTTTTTGTAAATATATTGATGATAATAATGTAGACCAAAGTAAACCCATGAAGTAAAGATAAAACACAATTACTGTTGATTAATATTTTAATATTATCAATTGAATCTGTACGTAGGAAAAACATTGTCTATTTTCATTTTGTGTATTTTATATATATTTTTATAAATAAAAATATTTAAAATTTCTGTTAAACATGTTCTTTTAATAAAAGAGAATTTCTACTTTAAAGAGAAACAAAATTCCTAGTTAAACACAAAGCTGCACAAAAGGCTATCTA
>NW_013678698.1:3738-9306 GCF_000517525.1 Limulus polyphemus | reverse complement strand
ATAGCCCTCGTGTAGCTTTGCGCGAAATTCAAAACAAACAATTACCCCACGATCTCTATAGTACACAGTTTAATACAAAATACGTTGACTATCCAGAGTCATTAAAAGCTTACGATTGCTATTGTTTGGTTTCAGGTCAAATAAAATCAACACATTTGTGTTTTGAACTTTTTTTTTCATAAGTGTATATTTTGCTATACATAGGAGGGAGTTAGGGCGTACGACTTGAAGGTTTGTCTAGAGCACCAAATACCCTTGCACCGATCTACAGCAGATAGCTGAATTTGGTTTTGGTTTTGATCTCCTACAAACAAACAAACTGTCATATTTCCAAGAAGATTGCTGGTATCAAAGTAACAGGTTATGTTTTGGTCATTAGTTTTCAAGAATCAAGGTTGGTATTTTTGGTGATAATCTATCTATTTATCTTAGCGTTTGTTGAGAAACCTCATTAATATACTACCAGCTTAATTATTTCTGACAATATAATCGTGAAAAATGAGAATATTCTGTCCACCCCCGTGTCATCCCTGCTTCATTATTTATTACGGAAGTTTTTAAAAAAAAATCGCACCTCTATTATTGTACATTAAACACAGAATGGGCAGCAAAATAAAACATAACGCCGTCTCCTGAGAAACGGTAGTTAACTCTTGTTTTTCTTACGTAAACCGTCTTAATTGATTTAGTTTGCTTAGCAAAAAATATAGTTTTATTATCTTCCATGAAAGTTTTGTACTGATAAGGCCACGACAATTTAGTTAATTACTTCCATGCTGCTGCTTCAGTTACTACTGAATAATTCTACATTAAAAATCTACTTAGTGTTAATGGCCATTCCTAAAAAACACACAGCTTCTGCGAAGACGGATTTTTATAGGTTGCTGCGTTCTTTCAAAGCTATGCCTTTGTAAATTGTCCTTGCCTTGTTTAGTTTGTCCTCTATAAATTACACTTATCAAATAATGTCAGCAGCACTGTGACAGGTAAAGTGTAATTGAAATGCGTAGTGTCGCATGACGTTACGCATAATTTGTTTGCTGTTAAGTGTACAAAGCTACGCAATGGACTATTTGGGTTGTGACCACCGCGATTATCGAAACCCGATTTTTAGCGCTTAGCCACAAGAGGGTCGTGCCGCATGAACGTTTACGTGGTGAAAAATATATTACTTCTAGTCTGCTTCGATATAATATTCAATGACATTTTACCTAATTTACCACACATACGTTAAAAAGTACTTCAATTTTATCCAAAAATATATTTTTACATCTACAACATTTCCCCCAGTCGTTCAACGGTAAAGCTTCAGCTTACAACGCTAAAAGTCGGGTTTTGATACCAGTGGTCGGCAGTAAACAGATAGCCCATTGAGTGGTTTTGGGCTTAACATCAGCCAAACCTAACATCTACAATTGTACAATCCTGGATTCCGGAACTAGCAAGTCGGGTTTGAATACATCCAAAAACCACGAATTATTGCCCACACTTTAAGCTATGTGTGCGTTATAAGAATGACAGTCAATCCCTTGATTTGGATGGTGGTTCGTAAGATGCTCCTGACTGGCTTCCTTCCCTCTGGTTAGTAGTTCATGATTAGTAAAGGCGCTGTTAGTTTTAGTAGCTTTGTCATAAATACAATACAAATATATATATATTTGGATAAAATTGAAGTACTTTTTAACGTATATGTGGTATATGTTGATAATTGAAGTCATCAGTTGATATAAATTTAATTTATTAAAAACCGGGAATATATACATAGGGTCACATACGTTATTCTAAGTCATATGATAACCACAACAGATGTAAGATAGGGGTGGAACGAATTGTATCAGAACTACATTTTGGCAGTGTTTCGCGTTTTGTAGGTATTGTTATGATACCGAAAATGTATCGTAGAATATCTATACACTCAGATCATAAAGATGTGCTCAGATTGGGGATTTAGAATGTCCTTGTATCTATTGATACTAGAAACCCCCCAAAACAGAGGTATATATAGGTCAAGTTGGGGCATCAGCACCATCCATACAAGTCGAACCTCAGCCCAGGTAAGGTTTGGTTGACATTTCGCGCAAAGCTAGTCGTCCCTAATTTAGCAGTGAAAGACTAGAGAGAAGGTAGCTAGTCATCACCACCCACCGCCAACTCTTGGGTTACTCTTTTACCAAAGAATAGTGGGATTGACCGTTATATAACGCCCCCACCGCAGAAAGGGCGAGCATGTTTGGTGGGACGAGGATTCAAACCCGCGACCCTCATATTACGAGTCAAACGCCAAAACCACCTAGCCCTGGTAAGGAAAGTGCGATGCATTGTAACAGGTGAGAATCCACAAACACAAAAGTCAGTGACAAAAGTGTACACACGTTACTTTTACGACATGTCAATTCAACAGGCACATACATTAAGCAGATGGAGAATGAAATGGGTGTTCATCCATAAAAACAGATAAGGGTCACATCGCATATGGATTTCTGTGCGATCGAACAGTTGAAACGGACTCCGGAAAAACCATACTTCTCGTACATTAGATGGATTATGTAAAAAACACAGGGCGAAAGGGTATGCTTTGGACATGAAAGCCTTGCGGCGGAGTCTTTTCAATGAAAAGTACGCTTTAAGGCTATGGACAGGATGCATGGTTGTCAGATAGAGCACGACCGCACGTGGTGGCGTGGACTTTAACGATGTGACGAGGCTTAAAAATCATTTTAATATAGCGTACTCAACCTTTGTATATGTTATATATTCTTAAAATATTACTTAAATCCTTGATTTAATTTTCAAGGACAAAGAAAAATAATGATTGTTCCTTTTCAACTTTATGTCCGCGGACTTACAACGCTAGAAACCGGGTTTCGATACCCGTGGGGGCAGAGCACAGATAGCCCAATGTGTAGCTTTGTGCTTAATTACAAACCTTTTCAACTTCAGTATACTGTACAGAAATAAGTCTCGTTCCATAAAACCTTCTTAATCGAGGCTTCCTCGTGCTTTTTTGGTTCCAGTTTACAATGCACGGTGTACAATTAAGAAATCAGAATTAGTCAAATAATAGTACGTTAGGAGAAGTAAAATATACATCACGAAATAATCGAGATTCTCCGGAATCAAAACACAATGAAGTAATGGAAAACAATTTATTTATCCACAATGGCCTGTCTGCGCGATATCCACCGCGAGGAATCGAACGCCGAATTTTAGCATTGTAAGCCTGTAAGTCTACCGCTAACCCACCGAAGGTCGCCAGAGTCTTAAAATAACAAAAATATAATAGGTATAGCTCTTTTCATCCGATACTCTTTAAACTCCGCCCCCCCCCCAGTGGCACAGCGGTATGTCTGCGGACTTACAACGCTAGAAATTCGGGTTTCGATACCCGTCGGTGGGCGAGAGCACAGATAGCCCACTTGTGTAGCTTTGCGCTTAACTACAAACACTCTTTGTACTCTATCTCATAAAGTAACTACATTTCCTTTCTATTACAGCCCTTCTGCGTTAACATGACTAAACAAATATAGTGTTTATACTTCTTACAGTCTTTTAAACAACAGTACAACATTTTATACAAAATCTACCACTGAAGAAGTACTTAGCGTTTGTTTTATAGTTTTGCTGATGCTACTTTCATGCGTCAGAAAATACTTTCTAAACATCTATTATGGTTTATATTCAATATAAATTATTATTATTATATAGTAATAACGTTTTGTGAGTTTAAAAGAAAGTTTATATCCACTGTTACGGAATAAAAAGTTGACATGGAACACGTTTTAACACTCTCGCATATCCTCTTCATTTCGACCTTTGTTTGGATACTGAAGAAGAACGTTGAAAGTTGTTTCCATTAGAAACTTGTTGTTCCGTAATAGTGGATCTAAGCTTTATTTTAGATTATTTATCTACTGTTCTAACTCGGGGGATTGTCTATTGTTTTTCCGTTTAGCATTTAACATTGTATCTTTTGAGCTTTCAATGTTGTATGATAATTCACTTCACCAAACTCTTGTCACGTTTTTTGATTCGTATAATGTTATTATTCATTTAGTGAGCTACAGATTTTAGTTGAATAACTGGGAAATTAAAGCTGATATTATACCATATTGATATTTCAGCCTTCTTGTTTGTTTAAAAAGGCTTAATAAAATCGTATATTTTACTAATTACTGTAGTGGGATTTTTTTGAAACATTTTCCGAAGCAACAGTAATGAAAATCAGGCTTAATGGTGATAGGTTGCGTGCTTGCGCATAAGAACAACAAAAGAAAAAGAACGAAATAAAAAAAAAAGATGACTTACGTTTTCTTTTGTAATTGCGAAATTTTCTCTAAAGACGTCGTAATAACTTTAATTGGAAGTACGATTTTGGAGTTTCAAGAGTGATTGATAATATAAGTTTCCGGAAAGTATCAACTTCACATCATTTGTAACACCCAATATATTATATAAATAGTCATAACTAAAGACCTATTAAAATGTATGTACACACTGTTACGTCTATGTAAGATATATAATGTTTGTCATTGAAGCTCCAATCGTAAAAGATAGGCACCTCAAAGGCTTCGCTTGTAAAGATAAGCAAATGTTTTAGCACGACTGCTATCTGTCGATTCTGAATCGTGATAATCGTCCGTTACTTACTCCGAGACAGAATCAAATGCTCGCAGATGCAAACAACTATCACAAGATTAGCTTGTATGCAAGATACTCAAAGAAATGCATTCCACTCATAACACAGAATAAAACTGCTGTCCAGCAGGGCATGCACAGTGAATAAGTAACAAATGCGATAATTTATTTTCATAGGTCAATTGTGGTTCACCCTGCAGCCAGATAACAGGTGAAAATACTTATTTAGAGAGTATACAGAGCTACATCGAACTACTCTTTCATATAGGAACATGATACATAAGGCGAAGGAGAAAGTATGATACGAACAAGATTAAGAGCATCGGTAGATATATCCACATCTACATCCTATAGTATTTTACTATTAATGACACATTTTGTAGAAAGGGTCATATGCTACAACCGTTCATACTACCATACAACAGTGCAATTAGCCCTGAGTTCAGCCTAATGGATGATTACGTGTTAAACTGATCGACATATTCCTTGAGGACGACGGAACGGACACGTCTAAGCGATCAAAGAACTCATTTATCATCAATCACATATCGGAAGTTTGAAAGATACGTCACATCCTGTCAAGTGAAGTCAGATTACAGTAAGAGGACACTTAAGGACCTAACCAATAATAGTCTTTGGGTGATTGTTTGCTCTTGTTATTTATGGAGACCATTGTCCATATTAAACTGAAATATTACCTACTGTAAAGCCACCAGTATAAAATTGGAAGAATGTATAAATATAGGTAAATAATAATGTAACAATATGCTATTCACAGTGTGTCTGCTATTTTCTGAGCCGACGAGGCCTTTCGTCCAATACTAGAGGGCATCAGGCCGGGTGGTATACGACAGAAATAGTGGTGGTCAAGGTGCTATTTATATCATAAATGATTTAAACAACAACTGTTCATTTAACAAGTAAATGACCAAT
>NW_013678698.1:0-3225 GCF_000517525.1 Limulus polyphemus | reverse complement strand
GCTATTTATATCATAAATGATTTAAACAACAACTGTTCATTTAACAAGTAAATGACCAATGATTTTCATTTCAGGTCACCTTATGGATCGCCCCCCAGTGACACAGCGGTATGTCTGTGGATTTACAACGCTAGAATCCGGGGTTCAATACCCGTGGTGGGCAGAGCACAGATAGCCCATTGTGTAGCTTTGTGCTTAATTACAAACAGACAAACCTTATGGATCATTTAACACCCAAATTGCGAGGATTCATTGAAGTTAGTTTATAATGGTAGTTTTCCTTGTTTTAGATAAAATATTACATATGACAACTAATAATTAGCTGTTAATTCTTTGTGTCGTCAAGTTACACAGCAGTCACCAACACAACTCGTTTCACACCATAATTTTCATATAGGGGACATTCAAGTTAGTAAGACTTTTTAAAGAGTTTCACAACAGAATTTTCACATAGGGGACATTCAAGTTAGTAAGAGTTTTTAAAGAGTTTCACAATAGAATTTTCACATAGGGGGTATTCAAGTTAGTAAGAGTTTTTAAAGAGTTTCACAAAAGAATTTTCACATAGGGGACATTCAAGTTAGTAAGAGTTTTTAAAGAGTTTCACAATAGAATTTTCACATAGGGGACATTCAAGTTAGTAAGAGTTTTTAAAGAGTTTCACAACAGAATTTTCACATAGGGGCATTCAAGTTAGTAAGAGCTTTTAAAGAGTTTCACAACAGAATTTTCACATAGGGGACATTCAAGTTAGTAAGAGTTTTAAAGAGTTTCACAACAGAAGTTTCATATAGGGGACATTCAAGTTAGTAAGAAGGTACAACTGCCCTTTCTACTCGAAAGTCTGTCTCAATATTGACTTGCTTCACCTAAAGAATGGTGGACATTTGTTTGCTGATTATTCTTGGTGGGATTTTCACATTGCTTTAATTGATGAGGAATATGAAAATGGCTTTAATAAGTAATGTATTTTTGAGAGAAGTTGAGCTCAGAACATAATTTTTGATAAATATATCAGTTCTGAATTTTATGTTCTGAAATGCTATTTACATATGCAGTGAAACAAAAACCTCGGAAGTTCAGTTTTGGCATTATTCATCAAAACAAACCAACAACTAATATTTGTGATAAAAGTCACATTACGTATCACAAATTTTTTCGTTGTTACTTTGTATCTTAATCCATTATGGATCTCCAATTGAGATTGTGTAAAAATATTTTTGCTCTTTTTCTCCTGTCGTTAACATTTCAATAGTTACAGCTAACCAGCAAATTATTCAATAGTTACAGCTAACCAGATTCTACGAACGTCAATTTGTTCTTTTCTCCTGTCGTTAACATTTCAATAGTTACAACTAACCAGCAAATCATTTTACGAACGTCAATTTGTTCTTTTTCCTGTCGTTAACATTTCAATAGTTACAGCTAACCAGCAAATTATTCTACGAACGTCAATTTGTTCTTTTCTCCTGTCATTAACATTTCAATAGTTAGAGCTAACCAGCAAATTATTTTACGAACGTCAACTTACTGGATAATGTGCCGGGACTGTGATTACGAGGATTTATGGTTCGTAACAAGTTAACATAAAATCTTTTTTTTTTTCAATTTGGGGCGTGGCTGCGCAATAAGAGTAACGATCAAATCTCATTATTAGATCAGAGAAGAATGGTCTTAAAGTTGGCAGTGGGTGTTGTTGACTCGCTGCCTTTCCTCTAATTTATCAGCCCCAAAACCAGGAACGACTATGCGCAGATAATCCCTTTGCGTAGATTTGCGCGAAGCTTCTTAAACAAGAACCAGATTTTTGTGGATCTCCCAGATACTTAACTTGTTTTTCAAATGTTCCAATGGGTTATCTCTGGGGCCCCATTGGCTCAACTCGAGAGCTTATAGCGCTACAATTTGAGGTTCAATTCCTAATTTTGAGCTGAAAGACTAGAGAGAGAAAGCACCTTGTCAAAAGCACCCCACTCCACACTCGTGCTACTCTTAGCTGACCGAATAGTGGAATATGAACGTTATTATTCCAGTGCGTCCACGGTTTCAAAGTGCAGAGCCAGTTTTTGCGCCAACGAGAAGCGAACTGTGAATCGTCTTATGTACATGAAAAGACCAGTTGATTTTAATATAATTAATATTTGATGCTTATGTTTAAAATATAAAAAGATAACACACAGCGATATTTAACAATACAGCAATTATAAACTTTGTATACGTCGGCAAAATAAAAAAACTAAAAGCACGTGGGTTGATTTTCTATGGTACTGCATAGTAAACCGTATAATGCAACTAATTAAAGTGAAATACAAATTTTTAAATTATTGTGTTATGAACTCTGTACGTGACAGTTAGTTTAAGAAAAAATAAAATATGTAAATTGATTTTTAGGAACAGTTTTTATTTTATGAACATTATACGTGACGACACAACCAAAAAATATTGAAAATATATTCTGAGTGGGATTTTGAAGACAAGTACATGACACAACATTAAACAGAAATGAACAAAATGTTCATTTTTTTTTTTCAAGTAAAGCGCCGCTATAAACGAGAAACGAGAAGTAATATTTAAAAAAATATATACTTGGACTGTATTTGTCCATGGAGTATTAAACAAAGAGTAAATGACCAAACAAGGCACTGAAGCTAATAACGTAATGGTCCTACTATAGTGGATATTTTAGCTTTTGTGTAGAAATTTCGAGTTATTTTCTTATCTCACTAAACTTACAGAAACTTTTTCTTTTTCATTTCCTCTTTAACATAACTGTTAGCTTGAAAACTGAAACTGCGGCTATATTAAAATTCATCGCGAGTCATGCGTGAAGGCTTAAGTAAAAAAAACACTAACGTAGTAACATCATGGGCACTTTGTATATTTGGGTAACCGGTTTGTAAAACTGATCTCGGCTGTGTTTCTTGCTAGACCAGTCATATTTTCGGTGCATATTCTGTCCTGATTTTGACTTACGGATATATATATTTAAATTTTTTTTCGTATAATATTGCAAAAGTGGGATACCAGTTAGAAATGTTAAACGTGATGAAGAAACTTCAGATTCGGGTTGAATATAAATATAATATAAAACGAAATGCCATCTTTAAAAACATAAAAACTGTGTCTATTTGTTGAATTTCGCGCAAAGTTTCTTGAGGCTATAGTCGTCTCTAATTTACAAGTGATAGGGAAGACAGCTAGTCCACACCACCTCCAACTTTTGGG
>NW_013678697.1:8185-10181 GCF_000517525.1 Limulus polyphemus | reverse complement strand
AATAAAAACGGTGGAAAAGATGCCTGTCAGGTAACACTTACTGTCCAGTTATAAAAACGGTGAAAAATATGCCTGTTGTCTAAAACTTACTGTCTGGTTAATAAAAACGGTGGAAAAGATGCCTGTCAGGTAACACTTACTGTCCAGTTATAAAAACGGTGAAAAATATGCCTGTTGTCTAAAACTTACTGTCTGTTTAATAAAAACGGTGGAAAAGATGCCTGTCAGGTAACACTTACCATCCAGTTATAAAAACGGTGGAAAATATGCCTGTTGTCTAAAACTTAATGTCTGGTTAATAAAAACGGTGGAAAAGATGCCTGTCAGGTAACACTTACCATCCAGTTATAAAAACGGTGAAAAATATGCCTGTATTCTAAAACATAATGTCTGGTTAATAAAAACGGTGGAAAATATGCCTGTTGTCTAAAACATAATGTCTGGTTAATAAAACGGTAAAAAGATGCCTGTCAGGTAACACTTACCATCCAGTTATAAAAACGGTGAAAAATATGCCTGTATTCTAAAACATAATGTCTGGTTAATAAAAACGGTAAAAGATGCCTGTCAGGTAACACTTACCATCCAGTTATAAAAACGGTGAAAAATATGCCTGTTGTCTAAAACATAATGTCTGGTTAATAAAAACGGTGGAAAATATGCCTGTATTCTAAAACATAATGTCTGGTTAATAAAAACGGTGGAAAAGATGCCTGTCAGTTAAAACTTACTGCCCGGTTATACGATGGTTAAAGATTAGTCCAAGTTTATCACTTCTAAATTAGGAGCAGCTAGTTATACTTTGGTTAAATATCAGTCCAAGTTTATCACTTCTATATTAGGGTGATAAACTTGGACTAATCTTTAACCAAAGTTTTACTAGCTGTTCCTAATTTAGAAGTGATAAACTTGGACTGATATTTAACCAACGTATAACTAGCTGTTTTTTATATTAGGAACAGCTAGTTATACGTTGGTTAAATATCAGTCCAAGTTTATCACTTTTATATTAGGAACAGCTAGTTATACTTTGGTTAAATATCAGTCCAAGTTTATCACTTCTAAATTAGGAGCAGCTAGTTATACTTTGGTTAAATATCAGTCCAAGTTTATCACTTCTAAATTAGGAGCAGCTAGTTATACTTTGGTTAAATATCAGTCCAAGTTTATCACTTCTATATTAGGAACAGTTACTGTAGATAGTTCTCGAGTAGTTTTGCGCGAAATTCAACAAACAAACAAACAATTTTGAAAGGATAGCGTATAATGAATCATAGAAAACTATGATCCCTTAAAGGGTAGTGTATGTTGAAGATTGGTAAACTATGATCCCTTAAAAGGTAGTGTATGTTGAAGATTGGTAAACTATGATCCCTTAAAGGGTAGTGTATGTTGAAGATTAGTAAACTATGATCCCTTAAAGGATAGTGTATGTTGAAGATTAGTAAATTATGATCCCTTAAAGTGTAGTGCATGTTGAAGATTAGTAAACTATGATCCCTTAAAGGGGAGTGTATTTTGAAGATTAGTAAATTATGATCCCTTAAAGGGGAGTGTATTTTGAAGATTAGTAAACTATGATCCCTTAAAGGGGAGAGTATGTTGAAGATTAGTAAACTATGATCCCTTAAAGAGGAGTGTATGTTGAAGATTAGTAAACTCTGATCCCTTAAAGGGGAGTGTATGTTGAAGATTAGTAAACTATGATCCCTTAAAGGGGAGTGTATGTTGAAGTTCAGTAAACTATGACTTCTTAAAGGGTAGTGTATGTTGAAGATTAGTAAACTATGATCCCTTAAAGGGGAGTGTATGTTGAAGATTAGTAAACTATGACTCCTTAAAGGATAGTGTATGTTGAAGATTAGTGTGACTCCCTAAAGTGTAGTGTATGTTGAAGATTAGTAAACTATGACTCCTTAAGGGTAGTGTATGTTGAAGATTAATAAACTATGATCCCTTAAAGTGTAATGCATGTTGAAGATTAGTAAACTATGAT
>NW_013678697.1:1593-7669 GCF_000517525.1 Limulus polyphemus | reverse complement strand
GATTTAAATATTCTGATTATGCAAGAGATTGTTTTATAAAGTTACAATGCTAGGTCTAACTGGATTTAAATATTCTGATTATGCAAGAGATTGTTTTATAAAGTTACAATGCTAGGCCTACTGGATTAAATATTCTGATTATGCAAGAGATGTTTTATAAAGTTACAATGCTAGGCCTAAGTGGATTTAAATATTCTGATTATTCCTAGCATTGTAACTTTATAAAACAATCTCTTGGCTTCTACTGCAGGGTGATTCTGGAGGTCCCTTGACAATCAAAGAAAATGGGACGTACATACTTGCAGGACTGGTGTCATGGGGTGTGGGATGTGGTCGAGAAAACCTTCCTGGTGTTTACACAAAAATTTCGTCTTTTACACCTTGGATTTTAACACACCTAGGTACATCTTAAGAAAACCTAGCGCCAATCACTGACAGCCTTGGGTTACATACTGTGTTTTATGATCTGTTTTCAATGTTCGATTTTCCAATAATACAAGATGTTCTGTTGTGCTGTGAATCTTTTAACAATGACCTCCACAGACGGGACCCATTTTTAACCTAACGTCGAAACTGTTCGACTAGGGCACCTCAAATTATACGTGAACTAATTATGCCTTAACGACGAAACTGTTTGACAGTAACATCAACGATAAGTGAACTAATTATGCCTTAACGACGAAACTGTTTGACAGTAACATCAATGATAAGTGAACTAATTATGCCTTAACGACGAAACTGTTTGACAGTCACAACTCTGATGACATGTGAAATAATTATGGCTTAACGACGAAACTGTTTGACAGTAACATCAACGATAAGGGAGCTAATTATGCCTTAACGACGAAACTGTTTGACAGTAACATCAATGATAAGTGAACTAATTATGCCTTAACAACGAAACTGTTTGACAGTGACATCAATGATAAGTGAACTAATTATGCCTTAACGACGAAACTGTTTGACAGTAACAACTCTAATGACATGTGAACTAATTATGCCTTAACGACGAAACTGTTGGACAGTAACACCAATGATAAGTGAACTAATTATGCCTTAACGACGAAACTGTTTGACAGTAACAACTCTGATGCCTTAACGACGAAACTGTTTGACAGTAAAACCTCTAATGGCACATGAATAAACTTTTTTTTGTAAATTTTGTTACATATCTGATTTGAGAAGTCACCTGTTTTAATGAATATTTTATGTTTTTTAACATCAACGTAAATATACATAGATTTACATTAGCGAATCTATTAAGTTATATAGATGTTAACTTATGACGTCACATCTTCATTAAAGGTTTTAACGTGATGTTTGATTGATTGTTTGGAATTAAGCACAAAGCTACACAATGGGCTATCTGTGCTCTGCCCACTATGGGTATCGAAACCCGGTTTTTAGCGTTGTAAGTTCGCAGACATATCGCTGTGCCACTGGGGGGCAACGTGGTGTTTTCTGGTCATATTGGTTTGGTCACGTGAAATAATGATATCTAAGTACCTGGTACAGAGAGTATGTGAAAACTCTCGAAACGTCGTGTGATCTCATGTATTTTGCATCTGGAAACAAAAATCCAAATATCTTAAATCAATATCTTTAGTGTACGAACATAAATGGTTACTTCGACAATCATTTGTATTTTAATTTTTTGCAACCATAACAAAAGAGTGGATCAAAAGTCTGATCGTGAATTGTACCTGAAATTTAGGCTTAACTTCAACAGGAACACTACTTATTACTGACATGCCGTTATGTTGTTCTTTAAACTCTCACTAGATGTCACTGTGGTTCAATAAAATTTTCAATCTCTATAATGAAAAACAAGTACAAGCACACTTCATCAGTTTAATCTGTTTCACATCATAACAATTATATTTTAAGCAGTTTGATAATGTAAATATTATTTCAACCACTATTGTATCTAAAACAAAGATGAAGCTGTTTGATTTACATTCAATTCGGGGCGCACGTGTGCTTTCACAAGTATTTTTTAGGGGGCGCACCGTGTGTTTCAACCAGATTTATTTAGGGGGCGCACCATGTGTTTCCACAGCTTTTTTTTAAAGGGTGCACCGTGTATTTCCACAACTTTCTTTAGGGGGCACACCGTGTGTTTCAACAAGATTTCTTTAGAGGCGCACCGTGTTTACCACAAACTTTATTTAGGGGGCACACCATGTGTATCCACAGCTTTCTTTAGGGGGCGTACCGTGTGTTTCCATAAACTTTCTTTAGGGGCGTACCGTGTGTTTCCACAAGCTTTCTTTAGAGGGCGTACCATGTGTTTCCAAAGATTTCTGTAGGGGACGCACCGTGTGTTTCAACAGCTTTCTTTAGGGGGCATACCGTGTGTTTCCATAAACTTTCTTTAGGGGCGTACCGTATGTTTCCACAAGCTTTCTTTAGGGGGCACATCGTGTGTTTCCACAAGCTTTCTTTAGAGGGCGTACCGCGTGTTTCAACAAGTTTTCTTTAGGGGCGCACAGTGTGTTTCAACAGCTTTCTTTAGAGGGCGTACCGTGTGTTTCCATAAACTTTCTTTAGGGGCGTACCGTGTGTTTCCACAAGCTTTCTTAAGTGTGTGTGTGTGGAGTTATTTTCTCGCTTCCTAAGATGCTGAAGTGTGATTGTAATGTCAGAGTCTTGCAAACAGTAAAGAAAGCCTGTGCTTACACAAGGTGTGTCCTATATATAGTATAGACTATTGTATCTGCCGTAATCCAGCCTGTCTGATGAATCTCGATACTTAACGAAAGGCCTCGTCTGTACTGGATATAGCATGGTTGACATGAGGCCAAATACGTGTAAAGTAAAGATTATAATAAGCGACATCGGTTAAACTAGCATCTTTTATTCAGATTGATTTTCTAAACACCCTTTGATGGCGTTTCTGTGATCTGGAACAAAATAGAAGATCATCTAATTCACCCGAAACGTCGTCACCCATTGTATTTCTTTCAGACTTTTTTTTTCATATTTATTTTTCAAGACTTCAAGTCAACTGAATTAGGATCTTAACCAGCCACCAGGGGGTATCTGTAGCTTCATAATAACTAATCATGTAGATGATAAAAGATTCAAACTAACTCTTTTAGTAACTAGTATAAGTGTATCATTTTACCAAACTTAATGTAGCTTCATAAAAGTTTTTCAATAAATCTAATTTAAGTACATAAAATCGTTTCAGGAGAGACAAAGATTTATTTGATTTTTTTTTCTGCTTAACATTTGTTATTTAACTTAATATTTTCCTGCTCTATATGTTCAAGAAAAACAGAAGTATTATAAATGTTAAGTTCTCTAATGAATCTGATACCTCGTGCCAACGACGACAGACAACTCTGTTCAAGGATAGGACGAGTTATGTGGCCTTGGGAATAGTTCAGGCATGCCAAAAATAAGAGACGACCTAGACGAGACTTTAAATTATGCAGTATATATTAAACACAAGCTCACTCCAGTTATGAAATGCAAATGTATTCAAAATAGTCTTAGTTTTACACAGTTTGGGACAAGTAATTCATTACCCTAAAGTTTATCACAAATATTTTAATACAAAAAATATAAAGGATACCCAAAAGCACCTTCGCCCAGTTAGGCCTAGCATTGTAACTTTATAAAACAATCTCTTGCATAATCAGAATATTTAAATCCAGTTAGACCTAGCATTGTAACTTTATAAAACAATCTCTTGCATAATCAGAATATTTAAATCCAGTTAGACCTAGCATTGTAACTTTATAAAACAATCTCTTGCATAATCAGAATATTTAATCCAGTAGGCCTAGCATTGTAACTTTATAAAACAATATCTTGCATAATCAGAATATTTAAATCCAGTTAGATCACCGGTAGTGTACGAAAAAAAAATGAGTCGGCAATTTAAGGGTTAATGATTTATTTTGTAACATACCTAAAGAGCCACGTATATAGCGCATGGTATGTCTGTAAAAGTTTAAAAAATTGAACTAATGTTATTTTTGATATTGAAGCTGGAATTATTCTAATTTTATTGATGTTATAGTCGCCCTCACGTGTGTCAGAATGTTTTAGGTTTTTATATTTTGAAATTACATAAATTTATGTATGAACACGAATAAATCACGATTGAAGAAATTGTAATTCTTATTGAGGCAACTTCTCCCCCACGTGGTTGTCACAAAAAAATTAAATTACAGAAAACTTTAGAGATTTTTTAAAGTGCCACAAGGATGTATAAAAAAACAACAACAACAACAAGAATTTCGTTTATATTGTTTAATATCGAAAAATTTGTTAAGCCTTTCTTTGTATAGAGCGTCATAAAGATTATGCATTCTTTACTTGATGGTAAACACATTTTTTAAACAACTCTATTCAATTATGTACCAAGTTGCCCACTGTCGGCTGACAATACGAAGAATTAAATTGTAGCAAAATGCTACAAGTTCTTCAAATACCTATAGAATGATAGGTTTCTTTTTTGAGAGTGTAAAAACACTTAAATACGCCATTCTTTTCATAACTTTCACATGCTATATGTTTTGTCAAGAATCTGCCAAAAACTAGCTAGTAGAGACTCGTCACACTAAAAACTTGATTCCACTAAACTGGATCCATATATTGAATTATCATATGGAGTTTGGTATATGTGTGTAAGTTTTCGTAACACGACATTCGGAGTAAAATAAACGTACCTCAAATCTGTTGGATTCACTCATTTTCTACATAAAATACATGAGACCCCCCTAGCAGTGGTTAGTGGTATTAAATAAACGCTTATGTTATTCTTGTTTAAATCTGTATAAGTGAATCTTACGTTCGAGTCCCAACAAATTCATGAACCCATAAGTAATATGGTGGATAAAAAGTGAAGTTTTTTTTTCTTTTCTTTTTTTTTCAGCCGTGGAGGTCATGAACCCCGCTGGTAACTTTAGGGTCATAGGGTTAATACACAGAAATAAATTAATAAGGTCAATATATTATCTCTGGCTCCAATGATCCTGGCAGAAAGGAAGTAGTAGGAAGATTTAAAAATATTGTTAGATGTCTGTGTTTTACATCCCCACCCCTCTTTTTTACAAGTGAGTTGCTTCTCATGTATAATAACTAATGGATTGTTATAGGCAATACAGTACAAGAGGAGGTGGTACCGGTTGTAATACCCAACGTGTAGTAAATGTCAATTTCCTAGCCTGATCTATATTTAAGGTGTAAATTGAACATTTCCTTCCCCGCTTCTCTTTCGCTACGACTGCTTCATTATTAGTTTTGTAGTTTAAATTATATTCGGGGAAAAAGCAATCGTATTAACGGCTGTTCCGTAGAAGCGTATACAATGAGCTATTCTATTTATTGTTCGAGTTATTTCGATTAATAGGAATAGTTTCCTCCATGTTTTGTTTTTATATCCGTCCTTGATCTGGCAAGTCGTTTTGAAAGATGAAAGGCTACTGTTTGTTTATCACTTATCTATTAATAACTTATGATAAGCTACATCTGAGTCCTATAAAAAAATGATGTTGAGCATATATCATCAGCACATAGTTAAAATAAGTGTAAGTAATTCCGATATCACCAGATCTAAACCATTATTTGACAAAAATCTATGTGTGTATCCGCTTATAACTGGCGAACCGCTAGACCGATTGTCACCAAATCTAATACTAAACTTCCCCGTGCACTGTGTTTGTTTATAACTGGCGAACCGCTAGACCGATTGTCACCAAATCTACTACTAAACTTCCCCGTGCACTGTGTTTGTTTATAACTGGCGAACCGCTGAACCAATTGTCACCAAAACTGTCGTGCAACATTAGGATCCCCAGGAAGAATAAAATAAATACGAATATGTTCGTATTACTGATTTTACCTTTTTTTTTCGTTGGGTTTTCTTGCTGTAGTTTCTCCCCATGATTACTGTTTAGTGTTTTATTTGTTTAATTATCGTTATATTTAGCAACTGTACTTTGAAAATGTATAATAACAAGCCTATCCAAGTCTTTTAGTTTTACCATGTAACAGACACGCCAGTATCAAAGTATTATCTGCTAATTTTTTTCTCAAAATCTAACTAGAATGAATAAGAATG
>NW_013678697.1:0-729 GCF_000517525.1 Limulus polyphemus | reverse complement strand
ATAAAACAATCGCTTGCATAATCAGAATATTTAAATCCAGTTAGACCTAGCATTGTAACTATAGAACAATCTCTTGCATAATCAGAATATTTAAATCCAGTTAGACCTAGCATTGTAACTATAGAACAATCTCTTGCATAATCAGAATATTTAAATTCGTCTCTCACCGGTTTATCAGCAAAACTTTCTAGCTCACTTTTAAATTTGGCATTATAATAACTTCAGTATTACGAAGAACCTATAATAGTAAAAAAATGAAAGGAAAGATGTAGGTGAAACTATTTTTATAGATCCTTTACACAAGTCCCACAAGAGAAAAATATTACTTCGTGAACTTTCTTATATTTGAAAATCATAAAGAAAAACACCTAAGTTATAACAAAGTTGAAAATGTAAAACAAACATTTGTTATTGAATTATTTTCATGAGTTTCTTCTATTCTGACTTCTTGTTTGCTGTTGGAACTATGTATAATGATAAAGCTGTTTTCGTCAACAGTCCCATTACATACTTGATCCAGTTAATTCTTCTAACATTTATAGATACTTGGAACTGTTGACGAAAATAACATTACCATCATGCGTAGTTCTAACAGTGAAAAAGGATGCCAGAATAAAAGAAACTGGAGCTTGAAAAACTGAACTCAAACTCATCAGCAATAGGAATTTTTCGTAAGTTTAGTTTGATGGAAAGTTCCCAGCCTGATGGAAGGTTCCCAGTTACTCTGAT
>NW_013678696.1:2988-9467 GCF_000517525.1 Limulus polyphemus | reverse complement strand
GGTATGTAACTACATGTAACTTGTTATACAAACACAAGTTCTCTATTCTTACAAAGTAAATACAGGTAATACTACATGTAACTTGTTATACAAACACAAGTTCTCTATTCTTACAAAGTAAATACAGGTAATACCACATGTAACTTGTTATACAAACACAAGTTATCTATTCTTACAAAGTAAATACAGGTAATACTACATGTAACTTGTTATACAAACACAAGTTCTCTATTCTTACAAAGTAAATACAGGTAATACCACATGTAACTTGTTATACAAACACAAGTTATCTATTCTTACAAAGTAAATACAGGTAATACTACATGTAACTTGTTATACAAACACAAGGTCTCTATTCTTACAAAGTAAATACAGGTAGTACCACATGTAACTTGTTATACAAACACAAGTTCTCTATTCTTACAAAGTAAATACAGGTAATACTACATGTAACTTGTTATACAAACACAAGTTATCTATTCTTACAAAGTAACTACATGTAACTTGTTATACAAACACAAGGTCTCTATTCTTACAAAGTAAATACAGGTAATACTACATGTAACTAGTTTGCCGTATTTTCCCCAAAATTGTAACTCTAACTGTGAAATGTTTACCTTTCATGAATAATTCAGTAACTCAGCTATTGTTTACTGAAAATAGTACATACTTTGTAGGTTCAGATGACTGACCATACTTTCTATTAAAGATAAAGTATTACGTAAAAATTTGTGATGAATGTATTTTGAAACCTGATTGACCTGGTTATATAACATGGGTATGGTCACCCGATTCACCTGGTATATAACATGGGTATGGTCACCTGATTCACCTGGTTATATAACATGGGTATGGTCACCTGGTTATATAACATGGGTATGGTCACCCAATTGACATGGTTATATAACATGGGTATGGTCACCCGATTCACCTGGTTATATAACATGGGTATGGTCACCCGATTCACCTGGTTATAAAACACAGGTAACTAATTTTCCTACAAGATAAATACTGAATATATATATGGTAATCTGACTGACCTGGCTATTAAACACTGATAACTAATTTTCCTGCAAGAAAGATACTGAATGGGTATGATCTGTTGAAAGAAAACAGTTTTCATGGTAATCTGTCATAAAGTATATTGTCTGCATTTGGACTTCTTCAGTTTTCCAAAGATGACAAGAATAAGGTGAAATAATGTTTGTAGTAACTTCTGAGTGATAATATTTGTTATTTTCTAGGAGAAAAACAGTGACAAGTGTATGTTGGCCATGTTTGTAGTAACTTCTGAGTGATAATATTTGTTATTTTCTAGGAGAAAAACAGTGACAAGTGTATGTTGGCCATGTTTGTAGTAACTTCTGAGTGATAATATTTGTTATTTTCTAGGAGAAAAACAGTGACAAGTGTACTTACGGCAATGGAACATATAAGTGTGGAATGTGTAACTGTTACGAAGGACGTTCTGGAAACAAGTGTGAATGTGACTCGAAGGACACTGATCTTACCACCGATGAAGCAAGATGTGTCTTGTTAGTATTGAAATTCCAGGAAAGCACTGTTTAGAATATTTTATAGTGTATTGAGGTCCTATTGTTGTTTGCTTAACCCTAGAATTATCAATAGCTGGCTTTTTAAAGATAAGTTTTTCAACTGTCTGCTCTTGGGTTATAAGGTCACTGATAACAAAGAAATGTTAATGAAGATTGCAGTTATTCCTGCTAATTACAGCTGAGGTCCCCTTTTTATTTTATTTGGGAAAATCCCACTCCACCTCTTTTTACACTAAGTGTTACAACAAGTAAAAGCAAGATATTAATATAAATCACTATGTGGACACCACTAGTGATGAATTGTATAAAAAGTGAGGGTAAAGGAAAACTCGAGAATTATAAGGCATTTCAGTATTAAATTGTGACGGATGTTACTAAATATTTATGTTTATATACTAATAAGGCATTTCAGTATTAAATTGTGACGGACGTTACTAAATATTTATGTTTATATACTAATAAGGCATTTCAGTATTAAATTGTGACGAACGTTACTAAATATTTATGTTTATATACTAATAAGGCATTTCAGTATTAAATTGTGACGGACATTACTAAATATTTATGTTTATGTACTAATAAGGCATTTCAGTATCAATGCCCACCTGTCACAAATTGCCAATAGTTATCTCTGTTGTTTAATGCTGTATTACTTACAACCAATAGAAAGCCAAAGTTTTAATCAAATGATGTATTATATTATGTTATTATATGTATAGAAATTTGTCTATTTTGCTTCAAACTTTATTTCCATGGAAACACATTGTTGAGGTTAGCTGAATTTTTAACGGCTGTTATTACATAGTTAGAAAACCAGAAAATTATGATATTTATAGGACATTGTTTTGTGTCTGTTATTATTAGGTGCAGTATTTAATTAAATAACACTTATTTAGTGTAGTGTACCATTAGTATAAAAAAAGTAGGCTTAAATTTCATTGATAGCCGAAAGCAAAAACAAAACAAGAGGACCCAGGTAAGTACCATATTTCTTGTTTTTCATGTTATTGTTAAAAATATAGCTAAATGTAAAAATTAGAAGCTTATTAGGTTAGAAAAGGTAAGATACCGTGAGGTATATACTTCAATATGGTAACATAAGCTGCACTTTCTCTTCTGTGGTAGGATTATTAGTTAGACACAGTATAAACAGTATATACTGTTACAAGCTTTGAGCTATTTAGGATATACAGTTCTAGTTTCATGTTACAATTTACAGTTATTCTAGAAAGAAAAAAGGGTTATTTGATATTTTTTATGGTGGTTACTAGATCAGTCAAATTGACCAAATGTATATAATAGAGTTAGGGTAGAGAAAATAACAGATGAAATATAAAGTTTGACAGAAAAAAAAAATGCTTGATATTTATTTAAGAGAATACATAAATGAAATTTGACACTTTTCATTTAAAAGTATTTTCAATTTTAGCATGAAAATCACTTTGCACTCGGAGCTGTCAACACTTTTTAGATTATTTGTGTAATGTTTATTGAAAGCTTGTTAAATTTTATAAAGATACATAAAACATTTAAAAGTATTTTCAATTTTAGCAGGAAAATCACTTTGCACTTGGAGCTGTCAACACTTTTTGGATTATTTGTATAATGTTTATTGAAAGCTTGTTAAATTTTATAAAGATACATAAAACATTTAAAAGTTATAGTATGGAAACTCTGATGGTCACTTTTGTCAGTATAATCCATCATGCTCGTAGCGAGAGGTTATGTGAATGTTTACAGATTGTGCATCTGTTTGAAGTTGACACCACAACATGTGAATAATGTAGTAGTGTGTGCATCTGTTGTACACGTACAACTATGAGTAACTGTGCTTGTACATATGTTTTACTATTTTCTTATCCACTTTTTTTTTAGTGGCAACGACACTAAACCCTGTTCTGGACGTGGGATTTGTCATTGTGGAGTTTGTGAATGTTTCACGAGACAAGCAAGTTGAAATTTATGTTTATTCATCTTTTTGTTTCTTTGATTTTAAAAGTAACAAATTAAAGACTTAACACCAAATATTTTATGAAAATAAATGTTTCTTTTACTAAAACTTAAAGTGTTGAAGGTTAACATAACATACAAAGTTGAATATTTGACATCAATTTGCAGATTGAGTGCCAAAATCATTGATGATTTTTTTTCTTAGTTTTCAGTGTGGTGAAACCTTAAATAATATGTAATAAACTTTCTGCCAAAAACATTTAACCATCTGCTTTGAGTTCAACCGGTTTTCAAAAGAAATATTGTACTTTCCGTATGGAAAGTCCTGAAGATGTGTGTTTTTTTGGGTAAAGTGGTGTGTGTGTGTAGTAATATTTCGTATGAATGTTTCGCAGAACCCAGAAGAAGAAGTGACGGGAAAGTTCTGTGAGTGTGATAACTTTTCCTGCGATCGTTACGAAGGGGAAATCTGCAGTGGTGAGTGACTTTCTCCACTTTCTGTATTCATGTTTTACACTGCAACCGAGAACCATATCGTAACTAACAACTAGTGAGAAGAGGTTAAATTTGTAAATTTAAGCTGCAGCTGTTGTGAATAAAATAATTATTGTTTTTGTTAGACTAGATAAGATATTTATAAAATGTAACTTGTACATTATCCACAAATGTGTTTCATCACATTTTCTTCAAAACTTTTCGTATTGCATTAGTAACTTTTGACATTAAAACTATGCTCGGGTTGTTAATATTGACCATTCTTGTGATGTCCTGTTTTAATCTGATCTTGGAGTAATATTGTTACATTTTACTTGAAGAGAGGACATTTCTTATATCTTTAAAGTTAAATGTAGTAGGTACAATACTAATATATGTTGTAGTGGTGTGAAACATTTATGTCATAGTGATGTGAAACATTTATATTGTAGTGATGTGAAACATTTATATTGTAGTGGTGTGAAACATTTACATTGTAGTGGTGTGAAACATTTATGTCATAGTGATGTGAAACATTTATATTGTAGTGGTGTGAAACATTTACATTGTAGTGGTGTGAAATATTTATATTGTAGTAGTGTGAAACACATTGTAGTGATGTGTAACATATTGTCATTATGTGAAACATTTACACTAGTGATGTGTAACATATTGTCATTGTGTGAAACATTTACATTGTAGTGGTGTGAAACATTTACATTGTTGTGGTATGAAACACACATACATGTGTAGTGGTGTGAAACATTTATATTTTAGTGGTGTGAAAAACATTTACATTGTAGTGGTGTGAAATATTTATATTGTAGTAGTGTGAAACACATTGTAGTGATGTGTAACATATTGTCATTATGTGAAACATTTACACTAGTGATGTGTAACATATTGTCATTGTGTGAAACATTTACATTGTAGTGGTGTGAAACATTTATATTTTAGTGGTGTGAAACATTTATATTTTAGTGGTGTGAAACATTTACATTGAAGTAGTGTGAAACATTTATTTTAATTGTGTGAAACATTTACATTGTAGTGGTGTGAAACGGTTATATTATTGTGGTGTGAAACATTTACATTGTAGTAGTGTGAAACATTTACATTGTTGTGGTATGAAACACACATACATGTGTAGTGGTGTGAAACATTTATATTTTAGTGGTGTGAAACATTTACATTGTAGTGGTGTGAAACAGTTATATTGTTGTGGTGTGAAACACACATATATATGTAGTGGTGTGAAACAGTTACATTGTAGTGGTGTGAAACAGTTATATTGTTGTGGTGTGAAACACACACGTACACATGTAGTGGTGTGAAACGTATTTATATTAACCCTGATGAAGCTGAAAACGTTGGTTGAAATAAAAATATATTTTTTTATATATATATCAGGAGTGTAAAGGTTATTTTTGTAAACTTTTATCAAAATAAACTTGAATGTCTGAGTGCTTATATTTAAACCAGCATTACTGTTATTTAAAAATATACAGCATATACCATCTCAAGAGCTGCTTAATGAAGATTCAAAGTAAGAAATGAAATAATGAACATCACTGTTGAAACTTTGTAGAATGGACACATTTCAGTATTGTTATAATGACACAATAACACCATATTATACTATTATTACAATGACAAATAACACCATATCACATTATAGTATTATTAATGATATAATAACACCATATTATACTATTATTACAATGACAAATAACACCATATCACATTATAGTATTATTAATGATATAATAACACCATATTATACTATTATTACAATGATATAATAACACCATATTATCACCCTATAGTATCGTTTCACTGAAACTTTCAAAATGTTATTGCAGGACCTGAGCATGGGAAGTGTGAGTGTGGAGAATGTCAGTGTCAATCTGGGTGGAAAGGTAACGCATGTGAATGTAGAGACACCAACGATACTTGCATTGCTCCCGATAGTGAAGTAAGTATGGATAATGTGTATTATTGAACATTTGTTGTCCAATACAATTTGAACAGAACTCAAAACAATTTGGCAATTAATAACAGAATGAGTTTCCTATAGGTTGTTTTTTGCTTTTGTAAAATAGACGTCTTAAACGTAAGAAAAGAATAACATTACAATATCTGCTAATTCTAATATTACAATCTTAAACTAAGCTCGACTTGGCCCAAAGTGAGCTAGGGGTGGAGAAATGATTTTAATATATAGTAGGAAAAGAAATAAAGCAATCTATAACACTTTTATTGTCTCCTTGCTTCTACGAAGAAACCTGTTGACACATATATATATATACAGATTTAGTGACGACGACAATTTTACTTTTGTGTGGGCAGAGATTGAAGTGGTATTAAAGTTTGTAATTTAGTAGCAGCAAGGATTGGTGTGCTTTGGTAACAGCAGCAAGGATTGGTGTGCTTTGGTAACAGCAGCAAGGATTGGTGTGCTTTGGTAACAGCAGCAAGGATTGGTGTGCTTTGGTAACA
>NW_013678696.1:0-2325 GCF_000517525.1 Limulus polyphemus | reverse complement strand
TGTAATTTAGTAGCAGCAAGGATTGGTGTGCTTTGGTAACAGCAGCAAGGATTGGTGTGCTTTGGTAACAGCAGCAAGGATTGGTGTGCTTTGGTAACAGCAGCAATGATTGGTGCACTTTGGTAGCAACAGCAATTGGTGTGTTTTGGTAGCAGCAGCAAGGATTGGTGTGCTTTGGTAACAGCAGCAATGATTGGTGTGCTTTGGTAGCAGTAGCAACAATTGGTGTGCTTTGTTCGTGTTCACGTGAGCAGTGTGTTAGGGAGAAAACAAACATGAGGGATGGTAGAATATAAACCAGTAATTTTGTATTGGTACAAGTAGTAAAACAATTAACAAACATCATTAGTCAATTTTGAAAAAAAATGGAGTATAAACCATTTTTCTGATCTTTAATTATCTCATAGTAAAGTAGCTTCTGATGTTACGTAGTGTCATATTTCATGTAGAATTTGTTCCCATCTTTGAAAGTTAATTAATACTTTAGGTTTTGTTCAGTAAAAACTGTATTAGACAGAATTATGAACTATGGCCAAAATGTTGATGTAAAATCATTGATTGTTTTTTGAGAAATCTCTGACATAATTTTTTGTTGTTGGTTCTTTTAATAAAGAAAGATCTTAATAATAAACAATTTAAGTTTTCTAAGCTTGGTCCAGAGTTTGATTTAGTAATGTCAGATGATTATTGAAAATCCCATGTATATTTGTTTTCTTTAACATAAATATAATTAGTTCAAGGTTTTAAACAATTTAATGTAATGAATCGTCATTATTTGGTCGCACTGTAAATTGATAGAGGTAGTCAGATGTACTTCTGCAGAGTCACTGAAAGTGTTCTATTTCAAGATTAATAAATATAACCAAACTTAAGAGTAATAGATATTTATATTTCTTGCTCTTCAAGTCCATATGTCATAATTGATGGCATACACATGTTGTACTGATGTCACAACAGCACAAATTGCAATATTAAGCATTCCTTATGTGACATCATTTTAGAGTCTATTGACTGACTGACAGACAACATACTGTTGTATAATGGTGTGAGTGATTTAAACAAGTGACCCATTCAGGTGGTCTTCATCTCCCTTTCAGGTGTGAAGTTAGGTTATCAAATATTCTGATGTACTAACATCAAAAAACTATAAACATGTAAAGTCTTTCATTGAAAACAAAACAACACATTACGTAGTTTAGGAATCATGCTGTAGTTTTTAAATAACAAACTATTTTTGTTGCAGCAAATCTGTAGTGGGCATGGGGAATGCAGGTGTGGTGTTTGCGAGTGTTACGAATCAGAAGATCAACGATACAGTGGACGTTATTGTGAGGAATGCCCTGTGAGTAAACTTCAGTCAATTATTTAAGTGTTCTGCATAATATGTGTTAAAATATGTAGAAAGAGAATGTTGAATGGAATAGACAAGACATTAATATTCTGTTGTACTCTGATACGGGGAAGTGTAGTTCAATCTCCTGTCTTACTCTGACATTTCAGACCTGTCCTGGGCTCTGTGAAGATCTTAAGGAGTGTGTTCAATGTATAATGTTTAAATCTGGTCCTCTGACTACTGAAGAATGTACAAATTGTTCCTTTATTCCTGAAGAAGTTAATGAGGCTGAAGGTGAGTGTATTTTGTAGTAATGTGTGTCGTGGTTTTATGTATGTTTCCCTCTGCAGAAGAACTGTGGAGATTCATGTTTATCAACTCTACTGTTTATTCCTAAAACTTCGTGATGTAGTTGTGTTCACTTAGTTTTCCTTCAAGGTAAAACAGTATAACGTGATCTTGTGTATCACTTTTTGCTGCCTTTTGTAATCTATTATAAAGCAAACATAAAAGATTACACTGCCATCCACTAATGTGTTTTATAAACATGCTGATATAACACAATTAGTACTATTGATAATTTATCATGAAGCAAAATATATGAGTATTATAATTTTCTTCATGCTACTGCTGAATAAAATGTGCTGGGTAAACATGCTATTATAACAATATAATATGAGATAATAGTGATAATGTAGTGAAAGAGGTACTTACTCACCAAGGTCTAATACTTCACTAGTTAAGTATATAGTAAAGGAGATACTTACTCACCAAGGTTTAATACTTCACTAGTTAAGTATATAGTGAAGGAGATACTTACTCACCAATGTCTAATACTTCACTAGTTAAGTATATAGTGAAGGAGATACTTACTCACCAATGTCTAATACTTCACTAGTTAAGTATATAGTAAAGGGGATACTTACTCACCAAGGTTTAATACTTCACTAGTTAAGTATATAGTAAAGGGGATACTTACTCACCAAGGTTTA
>NW_013678695.1:6778-10638 GCF_000517525.1 Limulus polyphemus | reverse complement strand
TCTGACTGGTATGTTGGCTTGATATGCCATCTTGTTAGAATAAATTTCACTGCTAATCTGACTCTGACTAGTATGTTGGCTTGATATGGCATCTTGTTAGAATACATTTCACTGCTACTCTGACTGGTATGTTGGCTTGATATGCCATCTTGTTAGAATAAATTTCACTGCTAATCTGATTCTGACTAGTATGTTGGCTTGATATGGCATCTTGTTAGAATACATTTCACTGCTATTCTGACTAGTATGTTGGCTTGATATGCCATTTTGTTAGAATACATTTCACTGCTAATCTGACTTTGACTAGTATGTTGGCTTGCTATGGTTTCTTGTTAATATATGTTTTACTGCAAAATAAAACATATTAGTGTCATTTGTATACTAAACTATAACTGATTATCGTGTGTCTGACGACTAAATGAAGTCTTATTGATTAATTGTACACTGTTAATTTCATGATATAAAACCATAACATTAAACACTTGCAGTATGAACTTGACTAGAATCTGTAAATTCGGTGTTATTTTTATTCACTGTAACTTTGTATATTGTTAGATATACAAGACTGTTTCACATAAATTTAATGTGCGAGTCATGGTTTAGGTAGTTATAAAGCACCAGTGTTAAATTTAGTATTTTTAGAAGCTATAATTTATCGCAGATTTGCTTATATAAATGTTTAGGAGCGATTTGTTGAGCAGTTCAATTGTTGTGAATTGACGTCACGTTACTCGAACCTTTTGCATTTTTAACATTGCTTCAATTGAGTATTGTTGCATCATAAAGTCTGGTAGTTTGTGGAGAATCCTAGACCTCAGTTGGGCGATATATATATAGGCGACCAAGTTAGTGGAAGAAGGTAAGTAAGTGAAAAATCTGAAGTTAGACTGTATGTGAGTTTAGCTGTAACAGGCGATTTCTAAAGAGAAGTGTCACGGCTTGTATTGTAATAACAGAGATAGAGGAGAATGATATGTCTTGTCAAAGGGTGTTCTAAAAGAACTGGACCCACCTGTGTGGACTTTGCCGAAAAGGAGACAATTACTTAAACTCTGGATACAACTGTGATGACCAATAGTGTAACGACGTTTTTTATATACGTTTTAATAGTTTTGAATATGTTATTTAAAAACAAATGTGTTGAGATTTATCGCCAACAATTCACAGACACCTTCTGTAAAACGGGACATGGATGGGATGCTTTACCACTATACAATATTACTTTACTGACTAAAGTTCAAGGAAAGGATACAAAACAGGTGAACTATTCTCAAATGCAAAGAACAATAAATGATTGAGAGTTATCAGTTTGTGACTATTCATGTACAACATGATGATGATAACGTAGAGCTATATAAACGTACGTTACAAGTGACGTAAAGAACAAAGGCTGACTTAGCTTTAGGAAACACAGACCCCCAGAAGAATCTACTCAGTTGTGGTACCAGATACCTTAAAGTAGGTGTCTAACGGTCTTTTTCAAGTGCAGATTTTAGTGTTTTCATCTATACATGTATTTCCGTATGTAAAATATGTATATGTCATATTAAACTTTAAATATATTGTGGGTAAACTTTTTTAAAAATCTAAAGATCGTTTTACCAGCAACAAGCTTCGGGAAATTAAAATGTCTGGAGCGTCTGTAGGTCTGTGATTCTCGGCGAATATCTTTTATTGTTTAGATTTGTGCTTAAATAAAGAATCCACCAAGTAGTTAAATACGTTTGTTCAATAAAGTTATAGAATGAGAAAACTATATTTTCAAAAACATTTTGTAGCCTTAAAAACTGTCCACTGGTGGACACAAAAGATGACCCAATACGGCTTTGCTCTAAAAACAAACAACTTTGAATTTTTTTTATAATTACTAGAATTACAGAAAACTAAACTGCTCTTTACAGATATTAACAATTCAATAATACTACAACGAGGTATTCTTCGTGTTCAATATGTTTATGAATTTACGAAATTACAGACATTGTAGTGATACTTATAATTTGAATTTTCATTTTGCATGACAAAGAAATGAGAAGTATTACACCCTGTCTTGTAATCGGCGTTTTAATTGGGTTGGGGATATCCTCTACTCACGGCTACAGCAGAGGAGCCCCAAGCATTTCTTGCTACGACCTGACTCCCCAGCATGGTTCTCCTCCCCAAAGTTCGAACCCGCCATTTTCCTTGACAGTAGAAAAAAATGGCGACAACACTGTTACTGGTAAGGAAGAAGGTTATATTTACTGGTAATTAAGAAGGTTATATTTACTGGTAATTAAGAAGGTTATATTTACTGGTAATTAAGAAGGTTATATTTACTGGTAATTAAGAAGGTTATATTTATTAGTAATTAAGAAGGTTATATTTACTTGTAAGTAAGAAGGTTATATTTACTTGTAAGTAAGAAGGTTATATTTACTTGTAAGTAAGAAGATTATATATATAATTTCTCTTCAGACACAATGTACAACTATAAAAGCTTAGAAACGGCTTGAATGGGTAATGAGAAAACTTTTTATAAATCTCAAAGTAGTTGGGTAAAAAAATATTATCAACTATTAGATTGGTCAAAAACTAAAGTTGGGTAAAAATATCAATTATTAGTTTGGTCAAGAAACTAAAGTTGGTCAAAAAGTATTATCAACTATTAGATTGGTCAAAAAACTAAAGTTGGTCAAAAAATATTATCAACTATTAGATTGGTCAAAAAACTAAAGTTGGGTTAAAAATATTATCAACTGTTAGATTGGTCAAAAACTAAAGTTGGGTAAAAAAATTTTATCAACTATAAGATTAGTCAAAAACCAAAGTTGGATAGAAATATTATCATCTATTAGATTGGTCAAAAGCTAAAGTTTGATAAAACATTGTTATCAACTATTAGATTGGTGAGAAAACTAAAGTTGGGTAAAAAAAATATTATCAACTATTAGATTGGAGAAAAAACAAATGTGTTCCTCCTGTCCACGAGACTATCTGGTTTGTGTAAAACAAACGTGTTTATTTCTGTCCACGAGACTATCTGGTTTCTGTAAAACAAATGTGTTCCTCCTGTCCACGAGAACTATCTGGTTTCTGTAAAACAAACGTGTTTATTTCTGTCCACGAGACTATCTGGTTTCTGTAAAACAAACATGTTTATTTCTGTCCATGAGACTATCTGGTTTCTGTAAAACAAACGTGTTTATTTCTGTCCACGAGACTATCTGGTTTGTGTAAAACAAACGTGTTTATTTCTGTCCACGAGACTATCTGGTTTCTGTAAAACAAATGTGTTCCTCCTGTCCACGAGAACTATCTGGTTTCTGTAAAACAAATGTGTTCCTCCTGTCCACGAGAACTATCTGGTTTCTGTAAAACAAACGTGTTTATTTCTATCCTCAAGATATTCAATTTTTCTAATTCCTCTTGAACTACTGATACATTTTCACACTAACCAACTTTTCATGCTATTCTTTATTGGGTTCACGACAATGAAAAGTTTTTGTGTTTCTATGACATCCTTCACTTGACGATATCATTTTAATACAGTAAAAGTTGATCGTTAGTTGTTGTACACACCTCCATAATTTTATCAGCCGAAGTAACAAATGAATTATACATTTAGCTAAAGAATAACCAAACCGTCAAGTTACATAATATTAGCGTTTCTAACAAACAATGAATAGTCATTATGACGCTATTATAATAATTACGAAGTATTTTAGCAATTATAACATCATTTTTACTAAATTTTCTTTGAATGAAATTTACGAGTTGAAATACAAACTTGTAAAGGTCGTCTTTTGATGCAGTTCACATTCATATTGGTCATTGTTGCTAGGGATTAAAGTGTTTATCATCCTAGTGATGACGGTCCACAG
>NW_013678695.1:3522-5903 GCF_000517525.1 Limulus polyphemus | reverse complement strand
ATGCCGGGCACAGTCCACAGTGAACGTTATGATACTAAATCCAACATTCAAATATCTAAGAAATCTGGAAGCTTCAGCGTTCCTGAAGATGGTGAAAGTGTCATCAACTAACCTTTCATATTAAAGATATCTAAATTGTTATAGGCAATTTTCTAGCCATTATCGTCCATGAAAACAAAGAAATAACTTGACTAAAGATGGCGCCAGTCTCGAGCCCTGATCATACAGCTTTGCATAAAAAAAATTCAGTTCTTTATTAGCAAAGTTAATGAGGTTCGAATACAGATTTTGAAATAGTCTTATTGTTGAAATTGTCGTTAGAAAGCAGACGAACACTTAACTTCACGATTTCTTCTAAATGTATATTTGTATTTAACGATTCGACATCAAAACTGACACAATGAGAATTTTACAAACATCAACAGTTGTATTTCACGAGAAATATCAAAATGGTCATTTAAAGTGTGCCCAATAGTGGTCAGATTCTTCAGAAATACAACTAAGAAACCGGCCAAAGCATGATTGCAGGTTCCAATGTTAAAACTTTTGGCCACAAAGGACATCCTTGTTTTTTTTTACAAAATATTTTAGACAAACCATAACAATTTCCTGGACGATTTACTGATGGTCTAATGTTCAGCTATAGATTTCCATGAAGAATTTCACACTTCTTCATGATGGTCTAATGTTCAGCTATAGATTTCCATGAAGAATTTCACACTTCTTCATGATGGTCTAATGTTCAGCTATAGATTTCCATGAAGAATTTCACACTTCTTCAACTCCAGTAGCTTCCATTCATCAGTGGGATCATAATGAAGTTTGATAAATCTAGTAGAATCACTCACAGTTTCTTTAACTAATTATCTTTATCTAAAATTATTATTTCTTTTGTCTAATTTGAAACTAACAATACCATCATTTTAATTTCAGTTCTTAAAAGGTTTAAGCTCTCCTCAACTTAAATTAAGAAGAATTATATTCTGTATTGTAATTATTAAAAGACGTCAACGCTATATTACTTATCCTGCGTTCGATACCCCACGCTTGATAAATAGCCCGATGTGGCTTTCCTTTGAAAAAGAAACAAATGAGCTATACTACTGATCCGAGTTTCAAAATTATTCAAATATTTCTTGGTTTTAGTACAAAGAAACATTGGGCTATCTGCTCTGTCCACCGCGGAGAATCGTTGTAAGTATGTAAGCATATCGCTGTCCCACCGGGCAACATTACTGAACGATTGACCTCCAGATGGGTTGACATGACAAAATCTGTTCAAATTGATCCTCAAACTTAAGCCTATTAGAGATATTACATTTTAAACCATAAACTAAAACATTTCAACGACGTCACTCAAAACAGATTTTGAAATCACTGAATATAACTTTATCAGGTTCTTCTATAAATAAACTGTTTAACTTAACCAACTGTTTATCTCTAGCCTTTAAGAGAATTTTATTGTTCTGTGATTTGATAAAGTGTTTAAAATGTACGAACTCCAAATCCCAAGCTTGGTTTTCTAATAACTTAAATGCCTCAACTGTTAACGATTTCAATAACCGATACTTTTTGTATAATTTCAAAATTAGATAATCCAGTTTGAATTCTATGATACTGTATAGAGTGGTAAAACTGAGGAACAAAAAAGTTTAAAATTGAGGAGACGGAATTGTCTAGAGTGGTAAAACTGAGGAACCAAAAAGTTTAAAATTGAGGAGACGGAATTGTCTAGAGTGGTAAAACTGAGGAACAAAAAAGTTTAAAATTGAGGAGCCGGAAATGTCTAGAGTGGTAAAACTGAGGAACAAAAAAGTTTAAAATTGAGGAAACAAGGGAGAACTTTTAAAGGTTGTATTCATTCAGAAAATATAACTATAATTTATTTTTATAAAACTTTAGATGTACTATTTCAGAATTTCTAAAAACGTTATTACTGATTTACGATATCTTTGATGATGTCAGCAGCCGATTTCTTTTTTGGGAATCTCAAAAATAATATAAACTTAAAGACTAAATGAATTATGTAAATTTTAACTTCAAATGCTCGATATTTTTTTCTAACTGTTTTTAAATGCCATTTCTTACCCAGTAACGCTTGGAGGAGGTGGTACAAAATTCAAAGGGCTGATAATCCAGGCGAGGTTAAGCAAAGACACGAGTGAAATCCTGAAAGGAAAATTCTCAACGACGAGTGGAGTAAAAACGATGAATTGTGGAGGAGGTTCAAAGGTACTAGGAGTTGTTCTAAAGCCTAAACAATGGTACTACAAGTTGTTCTAAAGTGTAAACAATGGTACTAGAAGTTATTCTAAAGTCTAAACAATGGTACTAGGAGTTGTTCTAAAGTCTAAACAATGGTACTAGAAGTTATTCTAAAG
>NW_013678695.1:0-2564 GCF_000517525.1 Limulus polyphemus | reverse complement strand
TTCTAAAGTCTAAACAATGGTACTAGAAGTTGTTCTAAAGTCTAAACAATGGTACCAGAAGATGTTCTAAAGCCTAAACAATGGTACTAGAAGTTATTGTAAAGTCTAAACAATGGTACTAGAAGTTTTTCTAAAGTCTAAACAATGGTACTAGAAGTTGTTCTAAAGTCTAAACAATGGTACCAGAAGTTGTTCTAAAGTCTAAACAATGGTACTAGGAGTTGTTCTAAAGTCTAAACAATGGTACTAGAAGTTGTTCTAAAGTCTAAACAATGGTACTAGAAGTTATTCTAAAGTCTAAACAATGGTACTAGGAGTTGTTCTAAAGTCTAAACAATGGTACTAGAAGTTGTTCTAAAGTCTAAACAATGGTACTGTGAGTTGTTCTAAACAATGGTGGTTCTAGTTCTGAAATAAGTTATTACCCTGAAACAGGTTCTAAACAATGGCGATTTTAATTTTGACACATGTTATTACCCTAAAACAGGTTCTAAACAATGGTGGTTCTAGTTTTGAAATAAGTTATTACCCTGAAACAGGTTCTCAACAATGGTAGTTCTAGTTTTGACACGTTATTACCATAAAACAGGTTCTCAGCAGTGGTAGTTCTAGTTTTGACATATGATATTACCATGAAACAGGTTCTCAGCAATGGTAGTTCTAGTTTTGACACGTTATTACAATAAAACAGGTTCTCAGCAGTGGTAGTTCTAGTTTTGACATATGATATTACCATGAAACAGGTTCTCAGCAATGGTAGTTCTAATTTTGACATATGATATTACCATGAAACAGGTTCTCAGCAATGGTAGTTCTAGTTTTGACATATGATATTACCATGAATCAGGTTCTAAACAATGGTGATCGTAGGTTTGTGGTATGGTTGCAATGAAATGTTTTTAACTGTGGTGGTTCTAATTTTGACATATTACTATGAAATAGGTTCTCATCTGTGGTGATTTTAGGGTTGTGGTATGGTTACAATAAAATAGGTTTTTAAAATTGGAAGCGCTAGGTTTAACATGTTATTACTATGAAATAGGTTCTCATCTGTGGTGATTCTAGGGTTGTGGTATGGTTACAATAAAATAGGTTTTTAAAATTGGAAGCGCTAGGTTTAAAACGTTATTACTATGAAATAGGTTCTCACTTGTGGTGATTCTAGGGTTGTGGTATGGTTACAATAAAATAGGTTTTTAAAATTGGAAGCGCTAGGTTTAAAACGTTATTACTATGAAATAGGTTCTCACCTGTGGTGATTCTAGGTTTGTCGTACGGCGTTTCTCAGCTGTTTTTTATAAACATCAAATATGTTTTCTTCATTATAATAATTTATTCTTATAAATTAATGTTTTAATTTGTCGACTTGTAATTACAATACAATTTCAAAAGTAGCGTCGTCATCAACGATTCCGCGATCTCAATCAGAACATAGACATTAGAAAAATTAAATATAGTATTAGAAGATGGTGATTGGTGGGTCAAAGTCATGTGACTTGTTTAGGATTTGAACCACAATTTTTCTTTAAAATATATGAAAAACAATAAAGTATCTCTCCATCGAACGTATTCAAAACACTCCGTTCTTAAAACAGATTTTGACGCCTGTTACAAATTTCAGATTGCTTTCCTGCGCCATCTGCAGGAAGTATATTAAACTAAAATCGCTTTTATTATGGAGGTCATATTTTTTAATTTCACTATTTTCTAGGTGTTAAAATGGACTGCACTGTTTCTTTGCTAAAGTTTAGAAAACCTGATCCAGTTTTGAGATTTACATAAAAAAATTTAAATTTGTTTAGAAGCAACAAAATTAGTAGTTGTAAAGTTGATACTCTGTTTTTGAACATATAAAAGCTATAAGTCACCTATGTTCATCTTTACTTCGTATTGTTTTGAAAAGGAGTTTCACTGTTCCATTTATTCATTTTCTTTTGCCAAACTTATGCTTTAGATTGTTAATTTTGACTACGACAAAACCCTCACATTCTGAAGATACATAATTTTAAATGAAGGAAGGAGATTTAATAAAGTTGGTTATAATTTCAGAATACACTAACCCATTCAAGTAACACTAGAAAAACCACAGTAACCACAGTTTGGACACCACCTTCCGATTTTAACGGTGACGTCATTTTTCGGTGAGTTAAATTTATATTAAGTTATCACTTCTCTATTGAGTACACTACTGTTCATATTAAGTTATTACTTCGCTACTGAGTACATTACTGTTCATATTAAGTTATTACTTCGCTACTGAGTACACTACTGTTCATATTAAGTTATTACTTCGCTACTGAGTACACTACTGTTCATATTAAGTTATCACTTCTCTACCGAGTACATTACTGTTCATATTAAGTTATCAGTTCTCTAGTGAGTACATTACTGTTCATATCAAGTTATCAGTTCTCTACCGAGTACATTACTGATCATATTAAGTTATCACTTCTCTACCGAGTACATTACTGTTCATATTAAGTTATCACTTCTCTACCGAGTACATTACTGTTCATATTAAGTTATCAGTTCTCTAGTGAGTACATTATTGTTAATATTAAGTT
>NW_013678694.1:3629-9732 GCF_000517525.1 Limulus polyphemus | reverse complement strand
GTGCTTTGGTTATTCCTAGTTCACAATGTACGGGTTCTGCTTTAGTTGTTCCTGGTTGATGACATATGGGTTGTGTTTTGGTTGTTCCTGGCTCATGATGTAGAGGTTGTGCTTTGGTTGTTCCTGGGAACCCATACATCATGAGCCTGGAACAACCAAAGCACAACCCATACATCATGAACCTGGAACAACCAAAGCACAACCCATACATCATGATCCTGGAACAACCAAAGCACAACCTGTACATCATGAGCCTGGAACAACCAAAGCACAACCCGTACATCATGAGCCAGGAACAACCAAAATACAACCCCTATGTCATGAGCCAGGAACAACCAAAGCACAACCTCATACATCATGAGCCTGGAACAACCAAAGCACAACCCATACATCATGAACCTGGAACAACCAAAGCACCTAGAATACAGTGTATACTTTCAATTATGTATTTAGTCCTTAATGTTTGCTATCACAATCAGACAGTGGCTACATTATGGGTAACACAACATGCAATACCTACCAAATTGACATTGTTTTACACTTTTGTCAAAAACAGTGTAAACATGATGAAGCAGACACTAACTAGGACCTCATCAGAGCTCCCTTGCACTAACATGCATATGTTTTTGCTGTTGGATGGATGGATGTTGGCCTGAATGCTACGAATTCTAGATGTCTCATGCACATTTCTACTTTGTGTAAAAAACTAGAAGATGACATTTGCTCAGCTTTTCCAGGATATCTTGCTTTTTATTTGTTGTTATTATACAGCTTCATTTATGCATAAAGACAAGACACACCCATGTGATCTAATGGTTAACAGCAAAAAATTCACAAATGTATTCACTGTATTGGGATAGGCTGAGTCAGTTTCTTCTGAAGTTAAAGAGGAATCCATTTTGCCATGTTCTCCATACCTCGAGATAAATAAAGTCAATTATGCTATATGTTTCAAGCTGTATGCATTCAAGAACAGTGACCAACCATTAGAAGACATTAAGAAGTCAATTCCTTACTCTATCCCTATTTGCAAAGCTGTTCTATAGTAAAAGTTGAAGCATACCAATTAGGTTGCTTAGCTATGGAAAGGAGCAACCAAAGCACAACCCATACATCACCAAAAGTTATTGATAACTGCTTAGGCTCCTTTTTCGCTCTGAAACCATACCTTCAACATGACTGCTGGTCAAATACCTGATGTGCTTGATGTGATATAGTTTGGTACTATGGACTTAGTATCAATGTCAGGGTTTTAAGTGACAAATTCTTATGAAAGTGCAACCAATATGTAACATCAAATCATTTTAATGATATATTTAACAGGTGTGGGAGTTATTTACTACAATGAAATATTTTTTGTTTGTTTTCATGCCTATACTGAAGCCTTTACACTTTGTCCAAACTGTCTTGTCACTATGTGCCTGAACCACTAACATTGTGGTATTTGGACCACGGTGCCAGTACCATGTTTAAATGCTGCATTAGTACTTAGCTTAGCATGAAAACTCAATATTTAGATACTGATTAGTGAAATCAGTATACATAACAGATCATGATAGAGTCTGATCTATTTAATTTAGACATCTATAATTTGATAGAAAAGCTCCAGACATAAGTAAAATATGTTTGAAGTAGTTTGGTGGAAATCAGCGAAGAATTGACTGAGATATGGTTGAATTAAATGTGAAATAATCCTGACATTTCATAAAAATAGATGATAGAGAATTACACTTTTGGTTTCTGAAAGTGCTACAAACACCTTAAAAGTTCAAACAAAATATGCAACGATTAGTTCAGACAATACTTGTGATATGATACTTCAAATGATTAAGTTTAATGATGCTAATGATAATTTCACCCCAGAAAATAAATAAATAGTAAATGATCCTGAGGTTGAGGATTGTTTGCCTCAAGCACTTTGTTTCACGATCAGTTGCATATCAGTCTTGGTGATTTAAGTGTCCCAAGGAATGCATCTTACAGATATACCAAATAAAAACCTGATCATTTAATGTAGTTGAATGGCCTTAGGCTCTCAGACTGTAAAACTCTTCAAAACACAAGCTCTCACCACTTTTTTTATCACTAAAAAACCAAAAAGATTAGATTCAATTGTTTTATGTATACCTCTTGCCAATGGTTGAAAAAAAACAACATCATTTACAGTGGAAACAGCAACAATCATGTGAGTGTACTAGAGCCTTGTGTGGCCTAATGGCTTGGTGCTAATTTCAAATCAGGAGGTCCAAAGTTCAAGCTACATTATACTGCTGACTATGCTTTATAGTTTTAGCTTTGGGGATATTATGGCTCATTATTCAATTAGGAGTAGCCATGTAGATATTAGTGGATTCTATTAACTGGATGTTCACATTCTGTTCATCAGTTCTAAAATAGGGACATCTCTGATTTGACAATAAAGTAGGATTTGGGTTAAAAATATCAAATGTCTTGAGTGTAATGAGTAACTATTTGTAGTATTTTCTGGTCTAATAACACAGGCCTGCAAATTTAAACTTCATAAAAGTTGTTTTGGTTTTAATAATGGATTTTCCATAATTCGGCTACGCAGATTTCGAAAATAATATTCTTTTTTTCTTCTATCTCGTAAGGAGTTTTTACAAATCAGGAAGAAAAAAACAACTCTTACTTAGATCAAATTATTAATTCGTTTACCACAATGAACATTTATTATTATTATTTTTGTTATGTTTGGGTTATAGAACGATCGATAAGACTCACGTCGCGATTGGTCTAGAGAAATATATAGCCAGTGGTTGTCAACATTCTATGCATAACAAAAAATGTGACCTGATGCAAATGATTCACTTATGTAAAAGTACGTATGACGTTTTGTGATAAATCTATATGTGATGGAGAAAAATGAATATCGTTTTCGGATTCAGCGAATAGGAATTACTGTAGAACATGTAAAAATGTCAAGACAACAAAATCATCGCAGGCCTGTGTAGCCTTAGCATTGTGGTGGGAGGAAAATAATGATTTTGAAAAACATTATTTGATTTTTTATATTATTTTAAAAAGCAAAGCTGTACAAAATGTGACTTATATATAATTTGCAAGATTAGAAAAACATATGTTATATACATTAAGTTTGTCTTTAATCTTACGTTTCGTAAGTTAAATTCACATTCTTTTATCTTCTTATGACTTAATTTTAATGTGCAGTTTTTATATTAAAATGTTCCATTCTATTCTGTCAACTTCTATAACCCATTAGGTGACTTTTACCTGTTAATGAATGCATATTAGGATCTGTTTCTTAAGGCTATTTTAAATGTTTCTATATATATAGATAGCAGAATATGATCTGAGCAGCTATCCTCATGTTGTTGCTTGGGTAAAGCGTCTGAAAGATGAGCTGCCTTATTACGATGAAGTGAATAGTAAAGGAATGGAAGAGTTCAAAAACTGGGCTCAAACGAAGAAAGAACAGCAGCAAAAGAACCAGGCTTATATTCAACACCAACAGTTGCAGCTGGCCAGGTTAAAGATGCAGCAGCGCGAGTTGAAACAGCAACAGGAGAAAGAACAACAAAAAGTACAGCAAGAAAAAGCGCAGAAAGAAGCTAAGCCAACGGAGTAACTCGAACTTGATTACCAGAGTATCATCAATTGGAAAAATGATTGACATGAAGTAAAAAAGTTATTTAAATGTCAGATGAAGTACGTATTCAATTTGAACCTTGAAACCCGAAAAACACAATTTAAAAAATTCGATGTTTGTGCAGTATTTAATGTGATACAGAGTAAAAGGAATAATAATAAAAAAAGGTTCCTGTATGTTGTTGGTAAATACTCACTCTTGAAATTATCCCCTTACGTCATTACTTATAGTTTCTAAAGTAGCTATTGTCTAATCATTTTAAAACTGCCCATATATATATATGTCTTTTTTTTATCTTGCGAATACAACTCGTTCAAGTAGTACAGTGTCAAGGATTTTGTTGTTATTTACTGCTAATCAATATGTATTTTGTTTTATAATCAATCAGTGATGATTTTTCTGTTGACATATCTTTATTTTCCTACACATAAAGTGACCAGAAATACATTTCAGAATCACTAATGATCGTTCTCATAAAAGATTAATTAATGATTTCAGACTGTATTAAAATCAATGCTTGCTATCTGTGTATTGGACATTCAAAAAATAAACATAATTTTATGAAACCTTGATTTATTAAGAGATATTCTTCCTTACATGGTATAAGTTAGTTTCGATAATTGAAAAAAAAGAAGATAAAATATATATATAATATTAACATTCAATCTACACCTATCTTAATAGTTTTAACTACACATTTATTGATCTAGGATAGAGTTGCTAACCTAGCGTTACCTTATATTCTCTTAGTGCACGTGCAGTTAAATATATTCGTGAGTTAAATTAATAAAATACTTCTACGTCGTATAATTTTTAGCCGCGGCAAAGCGGCTCATAGATGGGCTCTGAATTTTTTCAAGCACAAACTTTTAGCTTATAGCTCCGCCATCTCTTGACCAATTTGGGACCTAATTACAGTTTTGGACTCAAGAGGTCAAACCCTTTCGACTAATTTATTTGACCACACCCAAGGTCTCATAGATTAATTTACTCTAATTCTGCCTAAAATAATTTCAATTTGAGAGTAGCCTGGTAGAGATCCTAGTGAGTAATAAAATCGAATAGGGGTATACGCGCACTCCACGCTTGATATTGCTGGAGCACAAAAATATAGCTGATAAAAAGCCCCCAGTGGCACAGCGGTATGTCTGCCGACTTACAACGCTAGAATCCGGGTTTCGATACCCGGGATGAGCAGAGCACAGATAGCCCATTGTGTAGCTTTGTGCTTAATTACAAACAAACAAACGAACAAGCTAATAAAAAGTAAAAAAGGCCTCATAGATTAATTTACTCTAATTCTGCCTAAAAGAATTTCAAGTGCCGCGGCTATCGAGGACTCCCTCTTGTTTATATTTCATTTATATTTTATTTCATCAACATCATATTAAGTATTCCGAAAGAACCTAATACTACTTTATATTCAACAACGTATATTGTAGAGATTTTTCAACATTTTGTAGAAGCATTAAGTACATTGAAATGATTATAAAAATTATAAGATGTGAAAGTAAATAAGAATGTCAACCACACTATCTCTGCTATATCAAGTGCCGACGAGGCCTTTTGTCCAACATTAGAGCAATACATATACAGGAGCCATTAACAACGAGTAGTCCCCCAGTGGCACAGTGGTATGTCTGCGGACTTACAACGCTAGAATTCGGGTTTCGATACCCGTGGTGGGCAGAGCACAGATGGCCTGTTGTGTAGCTTTGTGCTTAATTACAAACAAACAACGAGTAATAGCAATAATGATCCACTTATTAATGGTATAAACCAATAACACATAAAAAATATAATAGGGAGTATTTTTTACGATGCTCTAATCTTTTGTATATATGAGCCCTTTATTTTACACTGAATATTTTGTTTTTATGCTTGCATATAGTTTATCAATGTGTCTGTGGAATATTATTTCCAACGTCCTGTATCACTCCCCACATTTCAACCAAGTTCTTCAGTCTCCTTTAAACTTTCTCAGTTTTTACTAAGCCCATACAACTTCATAAGTTTTTGTATCGAGAGACTTAATGCGGGCCAAGCCAGGGCTGTAAGTGTTTCATTGACTTTTTTTTATCATAAAGACAGAAGTGTCGTTAGGTGCTTAAAAGATTCGGGGTTCGGGAATTTTCGGCGTTTTAGTATGATATCGATCATGATTTTCTATTAGAATTTTTCAAGACACTAACTGGGGATTAGAGGTACGGGCCCCGTGTGTCAATGCTTAGCAACGCCTCTCTGTCAAGATACTGGTTCGCTATATTTTCTAGATAAAACTATTGGTCTTTATATTAATCTTATTTTCAAAGAGAAAGAAGACCTTAATGGACTAAGAAACAATAGATGGAATCTGTCACGAAAACCTCTGTTTTTTAGTTTAATGGTGAATTTTACGACTACACAACGGGCTATCTGTACTCTGCCCACCACGGGTATCGAAACCCGGATTACTAGCGTTGTAAGTCCGCAGAC
>NW_013678694.1:0-2704 GCF_000517525.1 Limulus polyphemus | reverse complement strand
AGATAAAACTATTGGTCTTTATATTAATCTTATTTTCAAAGAGAAAGAAGACCTTAATGGACTAAGTAAACATTAGATGGAATCTGTCACGAAAAAAATGGTGAATTTTACGACTACACAACGGGCTATCTGTGCTCTGCCCACCACGGGTATCGAAACCCGGATTCTGCCACGGGAGGGGGGCAGACTGGACTCAATCTGGGGTTTAGTTTAGCGCCTGTAATGGCTAATATTTTTATGAGAATAGATGGCTGAGAGATTGTCCTACTGAGTTCAAACCGCTTATTTACAATCGTTATATTGATGACATTTGTAATATTCAAAAATGAAGTACAATTAGCTCTGCCTTTCCTTGACACGTTTGTTTTTAACAAACCGGAACGTTTTGACGTCGATTGTTATCAGAAACCACCCACACCGTAACACACACACACACACACTTTAACAGTTTTGTTTCATTTCATTTCAAAGAAAATCTTGTGAGAGGTCGCAAGATCCGTGCACATCAAATCACCAGTCAGTTCTTTTGGACTTTTACAGCGAGAGTTACTCATACTAAAATTTGTTTTAAAACTTCCCAAGCAACTTTATAAATTCTAACATCAATAATGTTACGTATCTGCTTGTTTGATAATTTCCGATAGAAATTCTTTCCGAGAAACTTCAGCGATACAAGTCCTTTCTTGATTAAAATTAGTTTATTCTTTCTCGATACAAATTTTAGTAATACACAGAATTTCCACAGTCACTTTAAACTTAACAATCTCTATAACACACGCTATAAATCACAGCGATTCGCACACTTATGGTGTCTACTGTTCGCTTGACTCAATTATCTATCTCTTCAATCAATTTATATCTCTTCAATCTATCTATCTACATCGCTGGTTTTCTTTGACAGGCTTATATACTAAAAAAGAGGGCATCTAGCAAACACTCGGACATTCGCGGGGTTCCCCGATAATTATAGAAACTCCAGCGCGCATGCTCCCAGCGTCGCGTGACTTCCGCTGTCGGAACAATAACTACATCTATCCATGTCATCGATACAGGAAAAAACATTAAACACCATAATCAACAGAATCTATCCACAAGTTCACCTTTAATGTATGTTTAGACTTCGACTGAAAATTAATAGTTCTTTCAAGTTTAAAGATCAGAATCCAATTTTCTCAAAAGTTACGGACCGTTTATGAATTTTGTTACACAGTATGTGGGGGCGCTTACGTCGTATCGACTGTCTGAAGACGTGGAGATTGTTTAAAAGAAAACTATAATCAATGCCACATCCGGGGCGACGATTACTCTTTCTCCTTCTACATCACTCTTATAAAAAATTCAAGCATCTCTATTAAATCAGTGATTTGTTAATTATATTTAACATCTTTTTCAGTTTCACTGGTTGGGTAGAACATTCGGCACCAAGGTAAATGGGTTTTACATGGGGTACTCCAGTTTTCCCCCACAACAAATTCTTGAATATTGGATCCCCTTCCCTCTAGGTTACATCATTCTATCACTATTTTTGTTGTTTTCAGGAGAGAATAGAATTTATTTAAAAGTAACCATCAGCGAAGATCCACAAGAAGACATCATGTAGACCCACACATCAAGATGTATTGGATCCTCTTCCCTCTAGGTTACATCCTTCTATCCCTGTTGTTGTTGTTGTTTTCAGGAGAGAAGAGAATTTATTTAAAAGTAACCATCAGCGAAGATCCACAAGAAGACATCATGTAGACCCACACATCAAGATGGCGCCCGGAAATTTCTTTCTTTGAGGCCGCTGTCTCGGTGAAATAAAGATCAAGACAGTAAAGATGTTTTTAACCATATAGTATTTCACAATAACCATTTAAACCACGAGTGTTCTAATGATCTCTGAGCACCCCCCAGTTTACTTGAAACCTAAATACCTACCACGTTTTAATTAGAATGATGATTATTCAAGGACAGTTCGGGTATTGTTCGACATGCACTAAGTGAACCTGATGTCGTCCCATCCCTCAAAAATCTTCAAAGTAATCGGTAAAGCCGAAAACGAGACTAGTCTACGAGTAGAGTAAACTCTTCTAGTTCTGCAAAAGAAGCTAAAAAATTAAACAATCAGTGCTACTGAACTTTTATTCGTAATTTAATTAATTGAATCTTATTAAACTTTCATGCTCTACTGTGTAATTTTACAGCTAAACTATATTATCATTAGAAAACTCTACTGTGTAATTTTACAGTTGAACTGTATCATCATTAGAAAACTCTACTGTGTAATTTTACAGTTGAACTGTATCATCAGTAGAAAACTCTACTGTATAATTTTACAGCTGAACTATATTATCATTAGAAAACTCTACTGTGTAATTTTACAGTTGAACTATATCATCATAAGAAAACTCTACTGTGTAATTTTACAGCTGAACTATATTATCATTAGAAAACTCTACTGTGTAATTTTACAGTTGAACTGTATCATCAGTAGAAAACTCTACTGTATAATTTTACAGCTGAACTATATTATCATTAGAAAACTCTACTGTGTAATTTTACAGTTGAACTGTATCATCAGTAGAAAACTCTACTGTATAATTTTACAGCTGAACTATATTATCATTAGAAAACTCTACTGTGTAATTTTACAGTTGAACTATATCATCAGTAGAAAACTCTACTGTATAATTTTACAGCTGAACTATATTATCATTAGAAA
>NW_013678693.1:7443-9802 GCF_000517525.1 Limulus polyphemus | reverse complement strand
TATGAAACTATTGGCGAGTTTGAAATGAAGAAATTTCGGAGTTAATGACCGGGTTTTGCATTCTGTTAAAAACTGGATGTCAAGATTTATCTTTCCTATTTTGTAGTCCAATTTTTCAATAGTCCTATGAAACTATTGGCGAGTTTGAAATGAAGAAATTTCGGAGTTAATGACCGGGTTTTGCATTCTGTTAAAAACTGGATGTCAAGATTTATCTTTCCTTGTTTTGTAGTCCAATTTTTCAATAGTCCTGAGACAATCATTTCCGCATCGTCGTAGAAGTAAAGTAGTAATCGACTCAATTTTCGAAAAACGTAACTTAATGATAAAACACAACAAGAACGTGATGATACGAAGCATTTATTAAACGTTTCGGAATCATCATCAGTAATCTAAGGTTACAAAACAAAGGAACAATATTTGTAATTACAACAGAAATATGATAAAGAATTTGAATATAACACGAGAAAATGTGTCACAACGAAATAGTTAAATTAAAACAGGTTTTAATCAAGTGAAGACTTTGAATTATTTAGGGACGGTAGTTAAATTAAAACAGGTTTAAATCAAGTGAAGACTTTGAATTATTTAGGGACGGTAGTTAAATTAAAACAGGTTTAAATCAAGTGAAGACTTTGAATTATTTAGGGACGGTAGTTAAATTAAAACAGGTTTAAATCAAGTGAAGATTTTGAATTATTTAGGGACGGTAGTTAAATTAAAACAGGTTTAAATTAAGTGAAGATTTTGAATTATTTAGGGACGGTAGTTAAATTAAAACAGGTTTAAATCAAGTGAAGACTTTGAATTATTTAGGGACGGTATAAGAGTTTTTATGTACCAATTTTCAACAATAATACTTCTGAACAAGCAAGAGAAGCGAAAAAACCTAGTACTCTCTACCTTCTATAACTATAACACACGCAGGATAACCTCAAATTGGAAAAATAGCAGCTATCAAAGAAATTTCCCGAAACAAAAATATCACCATCACCTGACCGGACAAAGTAGAAACGGATTTGTTATCCTCAACAAAACTATGTCAACATTTTAAACGACAGTGATAAGTTCAAACTTATAAGCAATCCGTTTTTTATAATGTTTTATAATTGATGGTCTCTTAACCGAAAACATGTGACCCATAACTTAGATGTTCTTATAAACTGAAAGCAAGACTTTCAGAATAATTAATGTTCTTAGATATGTTACATCGGCTAAATTGACCCATAATGTAAACAACCTAGATTTTCTTATAAACTGAAAGCAAGACTTTCAGAATAATTAAAGTATATAATGTTCTTAGATATGTTACATCGGATAAATTGACCCACAATGTAAACAACCTAGATTTTCTTATAAACTGAAAGCAAGACTTTCAGAATAATTAAAGTATATAATGTTCTTAGATATGTTACATCGGATAAATTGACCCATAATGTAAACAACCTAGATTTTCTTATAAACTGAAAGCAAGACTTTCAGAATAATTAAAGTATATAATGTTCTTAGATATGTTACATCGGATAAATTGACCCATAATGTAAACAACCTAGATTTTCTTATAAACTAAAAGCAAGACTTTCAGAATAATTAATGTTCTTAGATATGTTACATCGGAAAAATTGAAATAGAAGAACCATTAGCGTTATATTTGTTACGTTAGAAGAACCATTAGCGTTAGATTTGTTACGTTTGGAGAAATAGAAGAACCATTATCGTTAGGTTTGTTACGTTTGGAGAATCATTAGCGTTAGATTTGTTACGTTTGGAGAACCGTTAGCTTTAGATTTGTTACGTTAGAAAAACCATTAGCGTTAGATTTGTTACGTTTGGAGAACCATTAGCGTTAGATTTGTTACGTTTGGAGAACCATTAGCGTTAGATTTGTTACGTTAGAAGAACCATTAGCGTTAGATTTGTTACGTTAGAAGAACCATTATCGTTAGATGTGTTACGTTTGAAGAACTAGAAGAACCATAACCGTTAGGTTTGTTAGGTGTAAAGAACTAGAAGAACCATTATCGTTAGGTTTGTTAGGTATAAAGAACTAGAAGAACCATTGTCGTTAGGTTTTTACGTGTAAAGAACTAGAAGAACCATAATCGTTAGGTTTTTACGTGTAAAGAACTAGAAGAACCTTTATCGTTAGGTTTGTTAGGTGTAAAGAACTAGAATAACCATTATCGTCAGGTTTGTTGGGTGTAAAGAATTATAAGAACCATTATCGTTAGGTTTGTTACTTGTAAAGAACTAGAAGAACCATTATCGTTAGGTTTTACGTGTAAAGAACTAAAAGAACCATTATCGTTAGGCTTTTATGTGTAGAGAACTAGAAGAACCATAATCGTTAGGTTTGTTA
>NW_013678693.1:3459-6501 GCF_000517525.1 Limulus polyphemus | reverse complement strand
GTTAGGTTTTCACGTGTAAAGAACTAGAAGAACCATAATCGTTAGGTTTGTTAGGTGTAAAGAACTAGAAGAACCATTATCGTTAGGTTTTCACGTGTAAAGAACTAGAAGAACCATAATCGTTAGGTTTGTTAGGTGTAAAGAACTAGAAGAACCATTATCGTTAGGTTTGTTGGGTGTAAAGAACTAGAAGAACCATTATCGTTAGGTTTGTTAGGTGTAAAGAACTAGAAGAACCACAAGTCAGATTCTGTTTTCACAACTAAGTTCAGTTTTTCTTTCATCTTCTTCCACCGAGTGGTTGTTCCAGAACAGAAGACATATACTTGTTCTATCGCTCCCAAGAACGTAGTTATGTAGGAATCGAGAGACGCAGCGTGTATCCCAGTGAAGTTGAGAGACTGGTTGTCTTGGAGGTCCTCTCGCGGAGCCTCTCCTGAACACCACTGAGATATATTTACTTCATCCGTGTGAATGTTAAGTCGGACATCCCGAATTACTTCGGACAATTGCCCTGTGTGCAATTGTGTTGCGTCGAAAAGAATGCCGGACTGTTTTGCCTTCTTGATCTCACGTATGATTTTGTTTATAACTGTGTTGGCTAACAGAGAAATGAATTAATTTTGGATGTCGTGTGATAAATAGGATAACGAGCGTGGGTTTTCTCGAATTGTCGATAGATGGCGGGCTATCATTGGATCATAGTTTGCAAGAAATTTCAAAACCGCGAGAAAATTTCCATGATTAGGAGCGTCTAAGTTTTCTACATGACCTCTTAAAGCAGCAAGGTTTGGTGAGGACAGGAGCTTTATCACGTCAAAAAGTATTTCAAAAACCTCCCTCCAACGATATCGTTCGTCCTGAATTTGCTTATCCAAGACTCCATGCACCCTACCGTGTTCCTTCAATACCTCTCCATATCTTTCCTTTCAATGATTGTTTGTTTATTTGTCATTTCGGGCAAAGCTACACGAGGGCTATCTGCGCTAGCCGTCCCTAATTTAGCAGTGTAAGACTAGAGGGAAGGCAGCTAGTCGTCACCACCCACCGCAAACTCTTGGGCTACTCTTTTACCAACGAATAGTGGAATTGACCGTTATATTATAACGTCCCCACGGCTGAAAGGGCGAGCATGTTTGATGTGACGGGTATTCGAACCCGCAGATCGCGAGTCGAGCTCCCTAACCACCAAGCCTCATTCAACGAATTCCCTCCGATATATTGGAGTTTCATCGTGCATGATCTTTCAGCTTCTCCATTTTCTTCCAACTGGAAAAACCAGATCACGATTCAAAGGCCGGTCCTGAATTTGAGGGCCACGCACATGGCTAACATATTCAGTGAACAAAGAACCCACATCCTGCTTCTGTTGTTTACTCTTCTCATACAGTCACGTGTTCTCCATTTTGGAGGACTCTGACGAACCAGTTTTTGGTCAACCCTCGGATAGCACCTACATTTTGGAAGGAACTGGCCCCTAGTTCTCGTCAAGAGATTATTCAATATAAGGTCACCCACTCGATGAAAAATTAACGTAACCAACATCCTTGAAAACCAGAACAGCTGGTTTTAATAAAGTTCTGATCAGAATCAGCTTCAATATTTTCAGTCACACTACAACTTTAATTGTCGTCCTCACTCTCCTGGGGCTTCTTCCTCATTTACATTTCGACCCCCCCCCCTTCATTGTATCTTGATTTTAGTGAACCCGAACTCTTCTTTTTATCATTTTCTTTCTCAGTCTTTTTTTATCCCTTCTAAAAAAAAACCAGTCATTATTTTATCTTTTCGCTTCTTCGCATTCTTTAGCTTATGTTTCCTATTCTACGCTCCGTTAACTTTCTTTCCAACCATTTTTAATGGGTGGTTTTATGTTTGTAAGCAAAATTCAATTTTATCGTGAGCAGTAGTTGATGGTGTAGGCCTACAATCGACGACCTTGCGGAAATATATTTTGGCGCCAATTTCGCGTAAGAGCTAGGTCTTTTAGAGTTACGCCCCATTAATATGGATGTCCAAAGAGTAAATTATATTTAAGATTGCAATAAAAAAGTTAAAAACTAAACCAATGAATAAAAGGATTGAAATGTGAAGTGAATATCAGAAATGATTTTATTTATTGTTTATTTGAAGTTAAGTTACACGATGCGCTATCTATGCTCTGCCCACCTCGGTTATCGAAACCCGGTTTCTAGCGTTGTAAGTCCGCAGGCATACCGCTGTGCCACTGGGGGGCATCTGAAATGAAATATATGAAATATAATATTTAAAAAAGTTGGTGACCAGCCCCACACAGCACCTCTCCTTACGTGACGACCGGGGGGCATCCCTATATGCCTATGGCCCGGCATGGCCAGGTGGTTAGACGCTCGACTCGCAATCTGCGGGTCGCGGGTTCGAATCCCCGTCACACCAAACATGCTCGCCCTTCCAGCCGTGGGGGGCGTTATAATGTGCGGTCAATCCCACTCTTAGTTGGTAAAAGAGTAGCCCAAGAGTTGGCGATGGGTGGTGATGACTAGCTGCCTTCCCTCTAGTCTTACACTGCTAAATTAGGGACGGCTAGCGCAGATAGCCCTCGTGTAAATGATGAATTTGGAAGCTCTACAAAGGGTTAAAAGTGCTCACGCATATTCTATTTATACATGCTTTGGTTTGGCTCTGCCGATTATGTCATCCTCCAGTTTGTATCCATAAATAAAATTACTAAAGTACAATCCTTCACACACACACACATGGTTTCACTATTAGTTCTTCTTCTTAAACTTTCAAAGTTCACAGTTTACAGAAGTACTCAAACCATGAAGAATGGGGCTAGTCCAAACATGAAACTTTTGGAGAATAAAAATAAACCTCTGCCACCTACATTGTGAATCATAGTTCTTCGCGTCTCTATTTCTCAGAGTATCAAAAGTCTAGTAATATCAGGACAAACATCACATCCACTTTCATTTAAATCTTTCTCTTTCAATTTGTAAGTTAATTTTATCAAAGGATTCAAAGTATATGTATATATATATATAGATGTATTTTATAGCCAAT